>NW_026067897.1:10131050-10134287 GCF_014885135.2 Alexandromys fortis
TTTTTTTTTTTTTTTTTTTTTTTTTTTTTTTTTTTTTTGCTAAGGATTTACTTTAGCTGTGAGACAGCAATGGTTTCATCTGAAAGAGACTGCCCTGCTTCACCTGCGCCCCATCCCCACCCCCACCCCATCTTGCCAAGTGATAGCGCAGCTGTGGCTCATTTTAAGAATACAAGGAAGGAGTAAAAGGGGCTAGGGTGAAGGCAGGAACACTCAACCACGCTTCCAACGCCTCCTGGTTGTTCCTAGTCATTTCTCCCTAGCGCCCCCGTGCCTCTCCTACCTGAAGGTGTGATGCCATCGCCTCTAGCCCTGTATCGCTACGCCCATGGCAAGCTGTCACCCTCGGTGGACGCGCGGCCCTGCAGCAGCCCCTTGGTGCTTCCCAGGAAGGCAAGGAAGCTGGTACTGGGGGCCACTTCTCCTCGGACCCCGCGGCTGCCACGCCGGCAGGCCTGGTGCTCCATCGACTGGGAACAGGTATGCCTGCTGTACAAGCTGGGCTCCGGAGGGTTTGGGTCGGTGTACAAAGCCACCTACCGTGGTGTTCCCGTGGCCATAAAGCAAGTGAACAAGTGCACCAAGAACCTACGTGCATCCCAGCAGAGTTTCTGGGCTGAACTCAACATTGCAAGGCTGCGCCACGATAACATAGTCGGGGTTGTGGCTGCCAGCACGCGCACGCCCAAAGGCTCCAACAGCCTGGGTACCATAATCATGGAGTTTGGGGGCAATGTCACTCTACACCAAGTCATCTACGGTGCCACCAGCTCTCCAGGAACTCTAAGCTGCAGCAGAGAGCCACTGAGTTTGGGGAAGTGCCTTCAGTATTCCCTAGATATTGTTCGCGGCCTGCTTTTTCTCCACTCACAAAGCATTTTGCACTTGGACCTGAAACCAGCGAACATTTTGATCAGTGAGCAGGACATCTGTAAGATTGGCGACTTTGGCTGCTCCCAGAAGCTGCAAGATCTGCGGTGCAGTCAGACGCGCCCTCACCACATAGGAGGCACCTACACGCACCAAGCTCCTGAGCTCCTGACAGGAGAGAGCGCCACGCCCAAAGCCGACATCTACTCTTTTGGTATCACCCTCTGGCAGATGGCCACCAGGGAAGTGCCCTACTCAGGCGAGCCTCTGCAGGTGCTGTACGCCGTGGTGGCCTACAAGCTGCGCCCCTCGCTGGCGGGGGCGGTGTTCACTGCCTCCCCGACGGGGCAGACGCTGCAGAGCATCCTCTGTAGCTGCTGGGAGGCCCGCGCCCTGCAGAGGCCCGGTGCAGAACTGCTCCTGAGGAACCTGAATGCGTTCCGAGCGGCACTGGGCTGACTCCATCCAGCCTGGGCTGAGAGAAGCTTTTTATTTCTGCTTATTTTTTTTTTTTAAGAAGTAAGGATGGTGTGGTAGAAAACATACCCCTGGGGCATATTTTTGGAAAATAAAGTTACTGAAATGCTTTTCCTGAGACTAACGAGGCTACAGGTCTCATGGACATCACTGCTGGTAACCAGCCTGACCTCCTTTATGGTTCTGTGTCCCCTTTCTGGGCTCCTGGCCTGCTGTATCATTTCTGTAATATTACTGTCAGTACGAGTTGTTGCTGAATGAAAGAGGGAGGGAGGGAGAGAGAGAGGACACAACTGCAGCTAGGTATGGTGAAGGGGAAAGTTTATTGTAGATAAAAGGCAACATAGAAATGCAGGAACATCCGGAAGACACAAGAGTGGACATGGCCCTGAGCCATGTGAGAAGGGAAATGATGGGAGAGGGGAACTGGGTGCACTAACCAGGAGACCCCAAAGAGGAAAAAGTAACCAAAATGGCTGGATTATATAGGGAGGGGCAGCTGGAGGAAGGACAGCCCAGCCCCTGGGTGAGAGGGAGAATTAAGGGTAGAGGGTGGGGTGTGCCAACCAGGAGGGCCCTGTAACAGGCTGGGAGGAACTGAGGGATGCAGGAGAAACCTGGCCTCCAGGTCCACTTGGCTATGTTAAATAGGCACCTCAACCTTTTGTCCTGGATTTGAAACCTAGCAGTTACCGATAAAGAACAATTTTCTGAAACAGAGTGCCATCTAGACATGCCTCATTGGTCCTGTAAGTTCATTCTCTTGTGTCACATCTCCCCCACGGAAATCTGAGCTTCAGTTCACCTGCAACCAAACAGCAAAACCAACACTTTTTAAAAGAATGGGGTAGTTTTCTCTTCTGGTCCATAAGAAAAATGTGTTTTGCAGTCCCTTTCGCATAAGTTTTGCAAATTGAAGTAAATTATTTTTTCAAGTAATAATCTAAATGGCTTGTAATTGCTCACATTTGAACATGGCCATGAGCAAAAAAGTTGTAAAAATACTTCTTCACTGGGTGTATTTTTGCCTCAGATTTGCATTCCAAAGAAGATGGCAAAAAAAAAAATGTTGCGCCGTGGTTGCAGACAGGAGTCCGGTGAAGAGTGAGGGTTTAGTGATGGGAAGAAAAGACCAGTAAGAGTGGGATTGTATTGTTTTCTAGAAGTTGAAATACTGAGTGTCGTGACTTGATGGGGTTTCTAGAGAAGGAAATGATTGGGACGGGGTTGGCTTTGTCTTAGTGACAACAGTGTCCATGTGTGAAGGGGGACAGACAAATAGAATGGCTGGGAGGGTTGGGGGCCCATGTGGGGAAAAGGCTGTGTGTGCTGCAGAGAGAAAGAAGAGCAGAACGCTGGACGAATCAAGAGAAGGGATGTGTGTGGTGGTTTGGGATGAAGAGGTAAAAATTTATTTGTAAATGAAAGCTGAGGAGACAAAGATAACTGGTGAAATTCTAAAAGTCAAAGAGCAGAAAGGAGCTTCAGGAAGATTGCAGTGTTGGAGAGAAGGGACATCTCTCCCAGGATGGGAGGCAAGAATGGGGCCAGGCTGCCAGTGGATGTGAGGCTGGAAGAAGCGCTATGGAAACTTAAGGCTCTGGGCTTCTGCTTCCTCTGTCTAGAGTGGTGGGTAGGTGTTGAAATAGGAGCGGCAGGGCTGCGTCCCCGGCACCTGGCCGCCCACATGGCTAGTTTATACCCAGAAATAATTACACGGAAACTGTATTCTTTCAAACACTGCCTGGCCCGGCTAGGTCCAGTTTCTTATTGGCTCTTACATATTGTTCTAACCCATTTCTAATATTCTGTGTAGCCCATGAGTTGGCTTACCAGAGAGGATCTTAACCTGCGTCTGTCTGGAGTGGGAGCATCATGGCGACTCACTCA
>NW_026067897.1:10138283-10191627 GCF_014885135.2 Alexandromys fortis
CAAAAAAAAAAAAAAAAAAAAAAAAAAAAGAAAGAAAAGAAAGAAAGGGAAAGCTACTTTTCTGGGCTCCTCCTTGGACGGAGTCTCTCTCACTGGGGTTTTCTCTGTACTCCCCACGTTTTTCAGAAAGCCTTTCTTCCTGCTTCAGCTGAGCTTTCTGGAGTCCGTGTTCTTCGAGGAGTCTCAGGTCACCTCCTCTAATGTGATTCTATTTCTGAATCCAAGTGATTCCCCACTAGTTCAACAGCCTGGAGGGACCGGTTCTCTGGAGCTTTGAGAAGGTGTCGATCAATCAATCATCCATTACCTTCCGTTTTCCTCAGTGGTCCTGGCACTGGACTGTTAGGAATGCCTAAGAAGTGAGGGAACTTCAGCTCAAGAAAACCTCTGAGTGCACACACGCGCATGCGTACACACACACACACCCTACCCCACATTCCCTCCCCAGGATTTCGGGCTTGCAGCAGTTGTGAGGGTCACAGACCAGTCATCACTTCAATACCCTCACTGCCTGCAGCCCTCTCAAGACAGAGTGCAACTTTAACAAAAGAGACTCAGAAAGAAGAATAAATGAATTTCCCCTTTAATCTGATTCAGCACACACATGTAACCAATGTTCATTTCTTGGTCTTGATAATTATTTCATGATGAGATAGGATGCTAGCATCCACGGACTCTAAATAGAAGACATACGTTAGTCATCTGTGTTATCTTTGCAACTCTAAATATTTGTCTGTGCATCTTTTGGGTTTCCAAATGTTTAAATTTCACACACATAGGGACTAGAGAGATGGCTCAGCAGTTAAGGTCACTGGCTGCTCTTCCAGAGGTCCTGAGTTCAAGGCCCAGCACCATATGCAGCACAGCTACCTTTAACTCCAGTCCCAAAGAATCTGACCTACTCTTCCGGCTTCTCTGGGCACCAGACACATACACTGTGCACAGACATGGGTAAAACACTCATACACATAAAAAACTCACACATGAATATCAGCACAATAGCAATTATCTCACCAGCAATCATGGGAGTCATTCTCCCCAAATTTAGGAGCAATAGAATGCCCACTATGCTATGGGTGTTTAGTATCTTTATTGATCAATAGTACTCAAAAGGAAGAATATGTGAGTTCTGTAACTATAGCAAGGAAAAGCAAATTCTGTTTGTTTCTTTTTTCCAGACACAAACCTGGTAGGAGGGACAAAAACCCAGAAAAATTCAGAAAGCAACCATCACGCACTGCTTTTATCTATCAGATTCAACACCGTCTGTAAAACCTGAACTATGATAACACCAGAGTGTTGATGGGGAACATCCTTCAGCCAACGGCTTTGAGAGGTTGGACCAGGTTGGGCATGGTCTTGGATACCAAAAAGGTGTCTCTCTCTCTCTCCTGGATATTGGATTCAATCCTGTTCCTGGTTGGTACAGAGTTCCCCCTAAATAAAGAACCTTTATTATACATAATCCTGAGCTAGCACGGGATTAATTTATTCATATTTGCCTTCAGAGTGTGACTGTACAGAGCCATTGGGACAAAAAAACGCATATTAAAAATAAAGACAGACACATGAAGACACACAGGGGAGTTCTGAATATAATATGACGGCGTTTGAAGACAGGAGAAATACCGGATTTTTTAATGCAATCATCTATAGACATCTATGTAGCCAACTGGAAACACGGGATGCATCCAGACTTCATACCACAAAGGATACATTCCCAAAGGGTCAGACTCAAAAGTTAAAACATGAAGTGATGAGAAGCCCCAGAAGTCAGGTGTGAATTCCTTTAAAATATCAGAGTGGGGATGTCTTCCTAAAGCCATAAAAGAAAACGTGTATTCCCATCTGCGAGAAGGAACACGGGTGCGTGGGAAAGCATGCATCAGCGGTGCTTCCAAAGCCAAGAGGGGAATCACAAGCTAGGCTCTGCGGGACAGTGCTTGTAAAAATCCAAGATTAGTAGAAATCCCTGGAAAAAAATAACCTGCAAACATCTATTTACAACCACGAGATCCTTACTTGGTGGCCCAATAATTCTACTTCTGGAAGTTTAAGCTGTTATACATAACCCAGAGACCCAAGAACAAGCTCATTCGTAGCCGCACTCAGCAGCAGCAGAAAGGTAAGTGTCTCTCAATAGGAACTGGCCTTTATTTACCCCATCATAAAGCCCTATGCACTGACCACAATAAACGAGCCTCCACTTTGCTGGAAAGCCTTCAGATTTTCAATTAGAAGCAAGGGGCAGGACTAATGAATGCAGCTAACAGCTTTCCTCTGTGAAGGAAAGAGGAAAAAAGCAACAGTTCCTATTTGAATTTGCATGCAAACTCCAGAGTTTTGAAAACTAAACGCTAGGACGAAATGAGGCTGTGCAGTGTGTATCTCTTATAGTAATCTGAGAACTGGACCACATTTCCTGTTGGGAAATAATAATAAAATCTAACAGCAGAAAGCATATACACATAGTCAAAGACCTCTTCGCTAAAGCTTGCCTCCATACAGTTTCAATGCACCTTTCCCGTTGCCATTCCCCCATCCTCCTTCAGCCAACAGAATCTCAGTAAACATGCTTTGAAACACGCCAGGAGCATCATTTCTCCCTAGCTAGTTCCTCAGGTTCAAAGCAGCTGTGGTCCTTAGCAACCAACATGGTCACGGCCTTTGAAGAAGAAAGAGACAGACGTCCGGTTTCTGTCCCATCCTTCAACTAAGCATTGCTGTTGTATTGTCCTCTGCTGCCTTTGCTGGTTTGCAATCACCCTCTTTTCTCTTGATGCAAATCCTCCTTCTCCCCCCACTATCGTGTCTGAAACACGATATGCCAAGAACTGTGTCTACAGAGATAACTATTCACAACCAACCTGTTTACTATTATTGTGATTTTGCTTTTAAATATCAGGCTACTCCCAGTGAGGACAACCTGTCACGCAGACAAAGGATGGGAACATTAACCCATGCCCTTAACTATCATATTCTTCTACCTGGGATGGCGGTAGTGGCAGGAAAAAAAAAACGATTTTTAGCTTTATTATTTCAAGTGTTTAAAGAATTTATCTGAATCATAAGAAAATAAGGCATTCCTTCGTACAAATGTTAGGGTACTTACTATAAATGGAACAGAAAAGACACATTAAAAAATAGGAGCTACAAGGGAACAAGAGCCCAAGTGTACACCTAATCCTTTTGTTCGTGTCCTCCCGATTATAAGATCATTTTCTCTGTATTCTTATATTCAGGTATGTATTAGCACATTTTACCCTCACACCGTCATGTGTGAAAGTACTTACAGCATCAAATAGGAATTAGATAGAGGCTGCTGTTTATGTGTAACTGATGAAAACTTAAACTAAATTTTAAAAAAGGAAAAGGAAAATGGAAGCGTAGGTACATCTTAGAGATGTATTTCAGCAATGTCACTCTAATTCTGAACCATGAAATAGTGTTCTGTTTGTTTTTGAGACAGGGTCTCACTGTGTAGCCCAGGCTGCCTTCTTTTTCTAAAAATTATTTTGTATCTATTGTTCTAGTGTATGTACGTGTGTGTGTTTTTCTTTACAATTTACATTACAAAATTAAAATATTTATTTATTTATTTACTTACTTATTATGTATACAATATTCTGTCTGCGTGTATGCCCGCAGGCCAGAAGAAGGCACCATCTCTCCAGCCCCTGTGTGGCCCGTGTGTGTGTGTGTGTGTGTGTGTGTGTGTGTGTGTGTGTGTGTTTCCACGGTCATACCATGTATGGTATGTATGGAAGACGGTCGGTCGAGAGCCTGCAGGAGTCTGTCTTCTCTACTGTGTGGGTTCTGGGGAGAGAACTCAGGTGTTGAGTGTTGGCAAAAAACACTGAGCCACCTTGATGGTCCGGAGCTGGCTTTTAATTCTCAATCCTCCTGTCTCAGCCTCCCTGGTGCTGAGATTATAGGTGCTGTACATGCTGAGCTGAAATAAACCCAGCACGAGTTTTAAGAAACGCACACAGAGACAAACAAAGCATCCTTCTCGATTGCCTTGGTGTATGTGAGTCAACTCACGCGAGAACCACTCTTTCTACGCCCACACTATTAACACTGAGCATGCTCCCTCCGAGGGGGAAAAACCTGAAAGATGAAAAAGTCCACGTGGTCAACTAAGGAAAGGCAGCTGGGGAAAAAGAAACCAAAGTGAGCGCACTGCTGAGTAGGGAGTCAGATTACAAAGAGGGAAACCGGAAGGTCTACAGAACAAAGACGGCACCCAGAAGGCCTTTAAAGAAAGGCACGAGGTCGGCCTGGGCCGTAGGCTCGTGCCCTTCCAAAAGAGGTCAAGGTGCGGAACTTCCCTGATTTAGACGTGGAAGCAGATTCTCCCGCTTTCAGGTGCAGTGAAGCATAGAACACACAGTTCGTCAGTCTAAGCAAACGTTTGTGAAAAGCTGAGGAAGGTTTGGGTTCCAGACAGATGGGGAGTCCTGCCATAGTACCCTCCCAGAATAAATCATATATGTTTTCTCCCACGTTTTTTAAATGCTGTGGCAAGGGGTGCCTTAGTAGTCCCTGTAGCCATCCTTAACGATCCACTCCAGTGTATCTCTCCGTATTTATTCACGACTTGTGGCTACTGTGATTTTAGCCACAATGATTCCTCGCCAGGGCTATTCTTTACATAAAGTCAGTTGAGTTCAGTCTCGGGTATGCAGACAGAGCGTTGTACCAGGGCTTTGTTTAGTATTCATGTTTTGGCTTCTGCTTGCTAGCATCAACTACATCTTTTCTACAGCAATACTATCCTGTATTCCCTTTAATTTGGGTTGAGCACGTACTATTAGATTCTTTAAACTCTCTGCTCTCTGGAAATTTCAAGGATTCTTCCTTGTCTAATAAAATTCAATTTTAGCACATTTTATGGACCTTGTTGGAAACCCCCAGTCAGAGCAGCGATTGGAACTCTCAGCTCCAGACACTGGTGTGGGAAAATCATAGTGTTGGTTACTAAGGAGCCAAGTTAATAGCTCCACCCCCAATAAGTTCCTCTAATCCATATCAAATTATTATTATTATCGTCGTCGTCGTCACCATTATTATTAGGAGGTAACCTGGAAATGGTTGCCTCTTAATAATGGGGAGGCACTATTCAAGTGGAAAGCAATTTGCCCACATGGCATGTCAGTGCAGGCAACTGCAAGGTGACACCAGGGGGTGCTGTTGACCAGCGGCAGGGCAATCGCCAGGGCTATAGGAACATTTTCCTGAGTCTATGGAGACCTAGGGTGGAAGATGTCGCAGGCCAAGTGAGAGGTGTCTTGACACCAATAGAGTGTCGTGAATACTGTCACCTGCATACTGTCTATCACGAGAAGCCATCGATTCTAAATTTACTCCGGCTTCTAGAGCCCTAAGGACAGAGGGTGAGTGTATCATGCTTCTGCTTGGGAAAGGCCAGGATCCCCGAGAGTGAATCAAAACATGCTTCCTGTTCTCAAAGAGTCTGGCCTACCGCATCAGTTTTACTAAAACTATTTTTTTTCAATAAATACTTTACATACCACATACCAAAATCGTTTCCAGATGGATTAGAGGCCATATGTAAAACTGGAAGAAAACAGAGTTGAAAGGTTATTATAAGTTTGAAGAGAGAAAAGATTTCAAAAGCCATGGAAAAACTATAGAAGAGATTGCCAGGATTAATTACACAGTCGGGATGGCTTCCCCCTACGGAAAGTGTCTGTTTCAGTGGCCTTTGGTGCACCTAGAGTTGTGCAATCAAAAGAGGACTCAGCACTAGACTATTTTATTGTTTTTATTGAGCTATACATTTTTCTCCACTCCCCTTCCTTTTCTCCCTCTCCCCTTCTTCCCTCTCCCATGACCCCCACACTCCCAATTTACTCGGAAGATTTTGTCTTTTTTACCTTTCTGTGTAGATCCATGTAAGTCTCTCTTAGTGTCCTTTCTGATGTCTAGTTTCTCTGGGATTGTGAACTGTAGGCTGGTTTTTCTTTGCTTAATGTCTAAAAGCCACTTATGAGTGAGTAGATATTTGTCTTCCTGGGTCTAGAAAACATCACTCAATATGATGTTTTCTAGTTCCATCCATTTGCCTGCAGATTTCAAGATCTCATTATTTTTTACCTCTGTGTAACACCCCATTGTGTATTACTGTTATGCAGCCCCATCTGTCGCTGCTTGGAGTGACTCCTGTGCTCTTGGTGTTCTACTTCAAAAGCTCTTTCTGACCCCAATATCAGGAAGGGTGTCCCCTGGGTCTTCTTCTGAAAAACACATGGTGCCTCTCCATGAAGAATCTAACCAACGATATCTGTAAACAAATGTGGGTGCGGGATGGCTTTAAGGAAAGACAAGAGGGCTAACTATACGGAAGGACTGGATGGAGGTAATATGCATGAGTTACAAAGAGGAAAGGATGCCAAGGCTACTTGTTCTTCTAGTTCTAACTCTGACATCTATTTTTTTCATTTGGGTGGTGACTAAGAACATAAAATACGTGTGATATCGAAAGCTCTGCTTCTTTATTCAAATGCCTATTCTAACTGGATAGTAGTTCATGGAGTTGTACAGGTGTTGGGTCTGGTTAATTTTGCTGTATGATGTTTTAGGGGGTTTTCATAAGTTATTTTTTAATAATAGAGCTTATAAAATTTTAAAAATAAAGAAAGGGGTTGTTTTAAAAATGAAAAGCAGAGCAAAATAACCCGGGAAAACGCAGGTGGCAGCAGAGTCACCATGTTCTCCCTCTGCCGTGGCCCCAGAAGTCCCAGTGCACACAGCACAGATGGAATTCCTCAGACTAAAACATGTTTACCACAGAATCTTGGGCTCTACCTAAATCTCTCCTTCCCACGTCTCTGTCTCAGGAAATGTACAGACTCATGGAGGCTCAGAGCCTGGATTCCTCCTGATGCCCTCCCTTCCCACATTCTCTATGCAACCAACCAGGAAGTCACCAAGGCTCCTTCCAAACCATTCACTGTCTCTCCGAGGCTATGTCTTTATACTTCCGCAAAGATCATTAAGGCTACTTCTTTGTACTTCCGCAAAGATCACCACTTGTCTTAACTCTCCTCTAGCCTCCTGCTTGTCTCTGTTAACTTCCTAGATCCAGCTCATCAAATCACATACCGTATCGTCCCACCACACCACCCCCTTGCATCAAAACTTCTTCAGAGTATCTCTGAAATGATGCGTGCAAGCCCTGACACCAGAGCCTATGAATAACTGGAGTGGTGTCTCTGAAAATGTGACTAAGTCGCGGACCTAAGGGCGAAGATTCTCCTGATATCCTTAGAACTAACGGGGAGACTAGATGCAGCAACTCAAGGGCAGGCTATGTGGAGATGGAAGCAGAGGCGAGTGCTGGGCTCCTGGGCAAGGGCAGATGGGATTGGCAAAGTCAGCGGAGGCTGGGTAATGTGTGGAACAGATCCTTCTTTCAAAGCATCTGCAAGTATCCTATCCTGACAACCCCGTAACCTGGTAAGTCTGGCTTCTAGAACTAGCGGGGAGGGGGGCTTACTTCGTTTCAGCCAACCAAGTTTGTGATATGTTTTTACAGTAGCCCCCAAGTGTTTGGAGCTGTGAGACCCCAGATCCTGAATTTCTTGTAAACAACTTGTTTTCCCCTGATCTGAGTGCCTACAGCTGCTCTGAGCACGAGACCCTCAGGAGTTCCTGATGGCAGGAGAGTGGTTTCTGGTGGGTTTGGCTGGGGCGTGGCTATCTCTATATAATCTGCCCCTGAACACAATAAAGGGGACATTCTTGGGGGAATTCAAGGATGATCCATGCCACTGTCTGTCTGTGTATTTTAACCTCCAGCCCCTTGCCCGAAGCTGGGTAACTGAGTAATAGCGCACCGAACGCAGACACGGGGGCGCGGTGCGCGGCACCCAAGGAAAGGAATACGAGCAACTTCCCATTGTGCTTACACTAAAAGTCGTGTTACTTTACAAGGTGCAACCCTGCCCAGTTCCTGCCTTTTCTTGGACCCCATCTCCTCCACCATCCACCCTCACACTTAAGGCTTCATTGGGCTTCCTTTCTAACACAGCAAGTTTTCCTCTTCCACAGAAACACATGTTTGGGTTGAGAAATTTTCTCTAGATGACAGCTACACGCTACATGACTGGACCTTCCTTCCTTCCTTCCTTCCTTCCTTCCTTCCTTCCTTCCTTCCTTCTCCTGTTTTCTGGATAGACATTTGCTATTCTCTTGGTGATGCGATTAAAATGGCCAGGTAATCACCTTCCCAGCCTCCTTTGCAGTTTGACATTGACTTCTTGAGCAAGGTGTTTCCTGCAATAATAATAATAATGGAAAATTATGTTTGCATAATGAAACAGCCAACACGTTGAATCCCTCCAATCCTTCTGGAGATGGTGGTGGCCACAGCAGCAAACGGGTCTAGTTTCCAGGGACAGCTGAGGGAGGACAGTTAGCATAGTGCCTGGTGGCTACTGCTCAGCATGACTGGGGTCAGTTGAGTCTGAAACAACCATCCACCGGGCCTCTGTTCGTATCCCCAGGAAAATCTGTGACCTTTCAGAGGAAACTACAGAAAGCCCTTCTGCTCCTGTACTGAACACTAGGGTTTTCTATCTCAGACTTGCTGATGACCGTAACCCCTGCCTTGTCCTGACTCTGCAGCCCGCGGGCTAAGCATGCGCACTGGCTTCTCCCTGGCCCTGAGCCCATCATCCAACTTTAGCTTCTTCCTAAGCAGACCATCCATCCCCTGATACTGGCATAAACATCAAATGGCTGGACACCAACACAGACAGATTACTTCCGAGAGTGATGCTGCGGGACCTGCTAGGGTCATCCTGCATCCTCACCTGCAATGCTAGATACTCACGAGGACCTGTCTCTGTGGTCCACTCCCTGACCAATACAACCTGGGCAGTCAGGGGTTTTAAACGCTCTCTAGGTTTTACCTTTATTTTTCAGACTGATGAAGTTTAAAATTAAAATGTCTTGTCTGTTTAAACTCAAAATTACACAAAGAAGACACCATTTTCACAGACTCTCCAATGCTAATTTTGCCATATAGCTTCATTATTTTATTCACAAATATACACATGTTCCATGAATTAAGTCACTTTCAACTGCCACAATTTTCCTTTTGGAAGGAACAGGATAATGTCATTACAGCAAAAGGCCAGTAGGTGGCGGTTCACAGACTCACGAGAATACAGAGTGCAATGCAAGTCTTCATAAGCTTTTTCAAAGAAAAATACTGTTTAAAGGGCTA
This sequence comes from Alexandromys fortis, assembly GCF_014885135.2. Lineage (NCBI taxonomy): Eukaryota > Metazoa > Chordata > Mammalia > Rodentia > Cricetidae > Alexandromys > Alexandromys fortis. Next base: position 10,147,540 of record NW_026067897.1, read on the forward strand.
AGGGGAGATACTGAAAACATGTTCTAATTGCCTCAAGGCTATTTTATAAGTTAAAATAAAATGGATATTTAATTCAGCTTTTCCACACTTAGAATTCTTACTGTTGAAGGAAATATGTGTTTAGGTAGGTACAGCTTTCTCGGAAAGCAAGAATAATGAAAAATTGACCCACAGTGCTAAAGGTGAGACAGTGACTTATCTGTCATTGTCTGTCATTGCTGTTAATGGTGGTGGGGGAGGGTACAACTGTGCCCCAGAGAAAACATTGGGCGGTGTCTGGACCAGTGTTTGATGTCACAGCAGGAGGGGATGGATGACTGTTTGGGCGGTGGGGGGGGGAGGGTGGTAAATGCCAAAGGTCTGATGTCTAAATGCCCTGCATCACACAGGCAGCCCCCACCCAGCCCCACACAGCACCACTAACGTTAAGAGGCCTGACAGACAGCCATGCACCCACCAGGACTTTTTATCAGAGGGGGAAAAAGGGGAAGACAAACCCACATCTAAAAGCTATAGAAGAATCCTCCACACAATTCATGAAAAAAGTCCAAAAGAATCTTCCATACGATTCCTGATACACGGTGTTCATGCAAACACCGGTCTTGTTCCAGAGGGAACAGAAGAGCACTTCTCTCAAGCCAAACATCAGTGTTCATAGCTCAGGACCACAGCCTTGGGGCACTTGAAAATATATGCCCCACTTCAGAGAGATTCCGTGAAGTTTTAGGATCACAGAACGAAGAAAAAAAGCCCAAATCAACACATCGACGAGACGCGTCGATGGGGACAGGAAGCGGCCAGGTACAGCAGAAGCGGTGCGGGGTGAAGCCCATTCTGGAGGTTTCTGAGGCTAACTTATAATGTTTAGATTTAGAGGTGGTAGAAGTCCATAGTCAGATAATAACACATTTCAAAAGTTTTAACTAGAAGAGACATGGATTGGCAACAAAGAGCCGTGAGCGGACTGAAGTGAGCCCAAGGTACTGCGGACGCTCATATGTAACCGCGCATGTCTCTACTGACTAAACTCTATGGTGAGGTTAGGGCCCGTCAGTCAGTCTTCGATACAGACGCGGTTTCTTTAGAGACTTCAGTCACATTGTCATTAAAGGAGATGGAAGGGGCCTGGCAAAGATGGCTCAAAGGTGAAGGCGCTTGCTGCTGGGTGCTGGAAGCCTCATGGCCTGAGTTATCCCTGGAACTAAGAACTAAAGGCGGAATGAGGATTGCAGAAATGTCTCAGTCACAAAGGCTGGGGCTCGAGACCAGAAGTGAAGGTGGTGTGTAGGCAATTGTTCTCTGCCTACACACACACATATATTACTCTCACACACATCTTACACACACACATACATCCTTCACACACACATACATCCTTCCCATTCACACACATCACACACACATACATCATTCACACACAATACACACACATCATACACACATACACTCTAATAATTGTTATAACAATTATTTTAATTAAAAAAGAAAAGGAATAAAACAGAAATAAACTTATAAAATATTCCTTTGAATCGTATTGTGCATAGGATAGAGGCCATATCTTTAAAAAGATACATACATACCTAAAGGTATAAGTTGCTTATCTTTGAATGTGAAAATACGTGTTTTCCTTCAGCATTTTGCTTACCGTTAATTCATACTTTTCATTCAATGGTTACCTTACACATTAACATAGAAATTTGGGCAGCACTCTACACACAAATTTTCAAGAGGAAAAACACAGCAACAAGTTTGAAATGAAATCCAACAAAATTGAGCCAGGCGGTGGTGGCACACACCTTTAATCTCAGCACTTGGGACACAGAGGCAGGTGGAACTCTGTGAGTTCAAGGCCAGCCTGGTCTACAGAGTGAGTTACAGGCTCCAAAGGCTCCAAAGCTACAGAGAGGAGAAAAACAAAAAAATTTAAATAGCAGTTTTTACTGAACATCTCCCCAGAGTTTGCCGCCCCACCCTCTCCCTGGCAACCCCTTTCCCTCTTAGCCGCTATGAGTTAAACTTTCTGGTTGCCACACGTATCAGTGAGTGCACACACTTTTTGTCTTCTGGCCTCCACTTAGTCTATGCCAGCAGCCTCACTGATATGCGGCAGCATTGGTTTCTGAAGGGCAGGCGGTACTCCACTGTGTAGACACATCCTTCTCGTCAGTTGCTCATCTATTGCTAGAGCCTTAGGCTGTCTCCACACCTCGGTTACTGTAAATAGTGCTGCCGCAGATATGAGATGCTGTCTCTTTGAGATACTGACTTTAACACTCCTTTTTATTTATGGACCTGTGTCTGTTAGTGTATGCCACTTGTGCACGGGTACCCAAAGACCCGAAGAGGGCCAGGGATCCCTTGGTGCTGAAGTTACAGGCATCGAGAGACTTCCAACCTGAGTCCTCCTGGAGGGCAGCAAGAGCTCTTACCTGCTGAGCCATCTCCCCAGCCCCAGCTGATTTAACAGCTACCCAAGGGTGGGGTTTCTGGGACATATGGTGGTTCTATTGATTATTTATTCAGTGTGGTGAGGGGGGTTACCCAGCACTCACGCAGGCTGTGTGGGTGCTCTGTAGTCAGGTTACTTGGCCATAATTATGATTTTTTTTTTTTTTTGGTTTTTCGAGACAGGGTTTTTCTGTGGCTTTGGAGCCTGTCCTGGAACTAGCTCTTGTAGACCAGGCTGGTCTCGAACTCACAGAGATCCGCCTGCCTCTGCTTCCCGAGTGCTGGGATTAAAGGCGTGCGCCACCATCGCCCGGCTCATAATTATGATTTTTAAGGAACCCCCTTTGCTTTCTGTTTCAAAACTTTTTTTAGAGATTTGTGTATTTTTTGTTTGGAGTGTTTTGCCTGCATATATACATGTGTACCATAATGTGCCTGATGTCCAGGGGAGTCCTTGGCATGCTAGCAGGGGCTCCACGGCTGGGCTACATCCCCAGCCCTTGGTTTGCTTTGTTCCCCCCCACTACCTTTTTTTTTTTTTTTAAATGTTTTTCTGGAGACAGGATTTCTGTGTAAAAGTCCTTAATGTCGTGGCATCCACTTTGTAGACCAGCCTAGTCTCAAACTCACAGAGGTCTGCCTGCCTCCGACTCCCGAATGCTGGGATTAAAGGCGTGCAGCCAGCCCTTAGTTTTTTTTTGTTTGTTTTGTTTTGTTCTGTTTTTGGATTTTCGAGACAGGGTTTCTCCGTAGCTTTTGGTTCCTGTCCTGGAACTAGCTCTTGTAGACCTCGAACTCACAAAGATCCATCTGCCTCTGCCTCCCGAGTGCTGGGATTAAAGGCGTGCGCCATCACCGTCCGGTGGGCCCTTAGTTTTTTGAGATGGGTTCTTTTTTTTAAAAAAAAAAATATTTATTTATTTATTATGTATACAATATTCCGTCTGTGTTTATGTCTGCAGGCCAGAAGAGGGCACCGACCTCATTACAGATGGTTGTGAGCCACCATATGGTTGCTGGGAATTGAACTCAGGACCTTTGGAAGAGCAGGCAGTGCTCTTAACCACTGAGCCATCTCTCCAGCTTTGAGATGGGTTCTTAACATGTAGTCCAGGCTGGTCTTGAATCTCCTGCCTATTGTTTCCCAGAACTGGGATTACAGACCAATGCCACTGAAACCATCTTAAAATTCCTCTTCTTGGAGACTGGAGAGATGGCTCGGGGGTCTGACTGACTGCTCTTCTTGGGGTCCCAGGTTCAAATTCCCAGCACCCACATGGCAGCTCATAACTGTCTATAACTTACTTCTGTTCCAGGGGATCTGACATCCTCATATAGACATACATGCAGGCAAAATACCAATGTACCAAAAAATATTACAAATAAACAAATTATAAAATTTTAAAAAGCTAAGAAAAATTCTTTTCTTATTGTTCAAGAAGTTAACATGTTCACCATTCCTCAAGTGTTTATGAAGTAAGGAAAGTCTAAGATTTGTTTTTGAAAATAATTCTAGCTCGAAGTGGTGGCATGCCACTGTAATCCTTTGCGCTGGGTAGGAGGATTTCAAGTTTGAGGCTAGCCTGGGCTGCTGAAATATTTCTAATTGTACTTCTCAAGCACTCCATTGAGTTCCTGGACAACTCTGGAGCATGGCTGTCCAGGTTTCTAAAGATGCAACTCCTCTTGACACTAATACAAATCACAGCTCAGGATGCTGGGCGAGTATGCATTTGTCTATTCGCTGCAGATAACGCTATAATACGTCAAACAGAGTTAAACTTTCATGGAGGTCACAGGAACTAAAATAAGAATGCAGGTTTTAGTTGGGGTGGGGGCGGTGGCCAATGCCTTTAATCTCAGCACTCTGGAGGCAGAGGTGGGAAGATACCTAGAAATTCCAGGTCAGCCAAGACTACTTAGTAAGACCCAGTCTCAAAAAGGCAAAACAACTACGCAAGAAAAGAAAAAAAGAATACATATTTCAGATTTTTATTCTGAAATATACTAGGAGAGGTTTTGCAGTCAATGGGTTATATTTAAAAACAATTGATCTTGGAAAAAAAAATCTAGTTTTAACACCAATCTTAATTGTTCAATGCAAAACAACATGTACGTTGTGAGCCAGAAAGCCGGTTCCTAGCTAGGTTGAGTATCACCCAGCAAGGGAGCCAAGGCCGGTCCTAAGATGTAGTTCTCTCGCAAAGATCAGAAGAGAAAGTCTTTAAATGGAGTCCTGATTGGAAGAGATCAGTGCTCAGACCCTCAACAGTCTGACAGGTCTGAGCAAATAACTTTGTTACTTTCTCCCGTCCTGTCCTAATCCCACCTCCGTGTTTATAGTCTAGTTGACCAAGTCCTTACCCATGATGGGCAGGGATTTTGGAGGGGGAGGTCAACCCGCACCCTTCCCTGCTTCCCAGGGCATTTGACCTGGCTTGGCTTTCCTTCTGCCGTGTTTGGACACGGGTTTTATTATGAACAGATGCTTCGTCCTGAGGAGTCCTCGGAGGTCTTAGCCAGTACACACTGCGTCAGCACGACCTAGAGGAGAGGATGTGTTAAAACTGGGCACCCAGGTGCCAGGCCGGGCTGCAGGTACCTGCACTGTGACCCCACAGAGCCCTGGGGCTGGACTTCGCCTCCTCTTAGCTGAAGGTGTGGACGCTAAACTCTGGTCTTTCCTAGCCGATGTAGACATTTTCAATGTTCTGGGAAGTCCAAAGCGGAGATGTCACAAAAGGGCATTTCGGCTCTGAAAAAGTTTTCGAATAATTTTAAAAAATGTAATTTGGTTATTAATGGGGGGTGGGGGGTGGGTGCCGCAACTCTCGATCGGAAGTCAGAATACAGCTTTCCGGAATCCAGTCTCTCTTTCCACCTTGGACGCACAGGACCGAACTCGGGGTGTCGGGCTCGTGGGTTTAGGTGCTTTCTCCTGCTGAGCCCCGGATTTTAGCTCCAGCACCGAAAGTAAATAAATTTAAACGCCGGGCTCGTCGGCTCGCTCCTCCCCAAGGCGCGTGCCACTTAAACCCAGGAAAGTGGATCACTTGCCAGGACAAATCACGTGGATTGGGTGTGCACGGGAAGCGTATTTCGTTCTTAAAGACCGCAGGGACTGGACGTTCACCGGGTTCCAGCCTCCCGCGTCCTCCGCTTCAGGGCAGTGACTCAGCCGAGCCGACAGGGGGCGCGCGCGCGGCCTCTCCTTTTTCCCGCCAACCCTCGGGCACAGCAGCCCGGCCTCCCGCGGCCGCCCCTCGGCGGGCGGGGGCACTTCCCGTTCCGGGGCGCGAGGGACCCGGATGCGAGCGTGCTTATATAAGCGCCCGCCGGCCCTTCCGCCCTCCTTTCTGAGGCGTGGTGGTGTGCGCCGCGGAGCTCCGCTCGGCCTGCTCCCGTCCTGACTCACCGCTGTTCGCTCCCCGCCGAGGAACAAGTCGGTCAGGAAGCCCGCACCGCAGCCATGGTGAGGCGGGGGAAGGCGGCGCCGCGCGGCCCGGGGCGTCTGCGGGGCTCGCGTTCCCGGGCGCCGGCGAGCCGAGGGTTTCCCGCCGCGGCGACGGCCCCGGTGGCGTCGGCGTCTCCGGAGCGGGCCGCCATTTACAGGTCGCTGTTTGTTTTCCCGCCGGGGTGGTAACAGGCTTTCAAAGATACCGGGAAGACGCCCGTGGAGCCCGAGGTGGCGATCCACCGCATCCGGATCACGCTCACCAGCCGCAACGTGAAGTCGCTGGAGAAGGGTCAGTGTGGCGGGGTCGGGGCTCGCGCCAAGGGCGCTCTACTCAGCTGCGGGGCGGTCGGCGGTGAGGAGATCCTACTGTGTTGAATGGCAGTGATAGTTTTTTACGCTATTCTGAGCCGATGGGCCCGCTTCCCGGGGGCCACAGGGGAGGGTTGAGTTAACCGAAATGAAAGAGCGTCTGTCTCTTGGCCCCTCAGTGTGTGCCGATCTGATCAGAGGCGCCAAGGAGAAGAACCTGAAAGTGAAGGGGCCCGTGCGCATGCCCACCAAGGTAAGTGCCAGAATCTTTCGGTGGTCTGAAACGGCTATGCTTGGTGTCACGGGGTTTGGTTTTTGGTTGCCCAGGGAATGCTTAGACACAAACGGGAAATAAGTTGGTACAATTTAGCAAGCACCGAATGGTGCTGCCTGGGTTATGCCTTATTAAAGCAGCCAACTCCGAGGGCTCCGCTGGCTGGCGGAAGTTGCTGGGGCATAACACCTGTTAGTGGACGGGACCATGGCTCGGAGGTAAACTCGGTTTCTTCTGTTTTTTCGTTGCAGACCCTGAGGATCACTACGAGAAAAACACCTTGTGGGGAAGGCTCCAAGACATGGGATCGTTTCCAAATGAGAATCCACAAGCGCCTCATTGACTTGCACAGCCCCTCCGAGATAGTTAAACAGATTACATCCATCAGTATTGAGCCGGGCGTGGAGGTTGAAGTCACCATTGCAGATGCCTAAGTCAACTGTTTTAATAAATTGACTTAATCGGTTAAAATTTGTTGACCTTTTTTTTTTTTTTAAGAAAACACGGTTTTGTTTTTTAGTTTACTGCATGTTTGGGTGTCTCAGGGGTGTCTGGTGTAAGCAGAGATTAGAAAAGGGTGTAAGATTGCCTGGAACTGTAGTTGGAGGCGATTTGAGCTACCACATAGGTGCTGGGAGCTGAACCTGAGTCCTTAGCAAGAGAATGGGTTCTTTTTAACTGCTGAGCAAGCCATGCAGTGGTGAACCATTTAGAGGTGTGTAAGAAATGGGACAAGTGAAAAGGAACAGTAAGCTTTTCTAGAGGGCACTAGACCCAATTTAAAGGCTAAATTAAGTTGATACCAGACTGCTGACTTATCAGTCAGCAGTGACCCTTAAGTCTGGGCTTTTTGTTTGAGACATAGTCTCAATGTGCACCAGGTGGTCTCACAGAAGTCCATCTGCCTGTCTCTGCTCCAGGATACTGAAGTGGACCTTGGAGACCACCAGGTATGGCTAATTAGGGTTATTTAAGATGATGGGGTCAGCACCCTGGGTCGTGCTTAGTCACAGTGCCTTCCCAATTAGAAGCCTAAACCCCTAGTGTAGCTTACTTTGTCTCTTACAGAAAGTTACTGATTGTGTCCAGAGACTGTACTAAGGAACATCTAGACCCAAGCTGCCGGTGGTCAGCTCTTACAGTAAGGTTGTGAAGGACAGGGTGGCAGGGTCTGTCAATGTAGTTAGAGCACTCAAGGTACAGCATAGTCATCCAACTTGGGTTTTGTGACTTGGACCTAAGCCTGCATATACCATTTTAGCCCACAGAAACGTCTAATCCTTTGGTCATAGTTTGGAAAAAGAAAGCATCTAGAGCTTAACCAGGAAGAGAAGTTAGCATGCTATGCAAGTGCTGCTGGAGAGGTTCAGAAGCTGGTTTTCAGTGTTGAGCTCTTACCAGTGTCCCACCACTTAAGTGTCAAGAGTGATCTGTTTAGGAGTTTCTAGAAGTGAATATTTTGCAAATTATGACATTGCTTATACAATTGCCATTTAGTCACTTAATAGGGTTAGTCAGGGAATACATTGACTGGAAATGGGCCTGGGATTTCCTTCTGACCAGTTAAATTTACTGGCTTCTCTCAATCACAGTCAAAGGCCCACTTGCCTGGGAATGGTTCCTTCCCACAGTGGGCTAGACCTGTATCAAAATGCCCAGCAGGCTAATTGGTGAAGGCAGGTTCTTCATCCCAGGTGTGTTAAATGGACAACCAAGGCTGAATGTCACTACTGAGTCTCCCTAGTCAGGCATATTACTCAGCATCCTGAGAAGCTGAAAAGTTAAATTCTTTGAAAATGGATCATTTTGTGAGTGAAGATGCAGTTTTACCCACAAATGGTTTTCATTTAGTAGTAGGTAAAGAGCATGGATCAAAAACATGCTTTCAAAGAAACTAAAATGTACAAATTGGGTGTGGCAATGCAGGCCTTTAATGTCAGCAGTGAAGGTGGGTCTCTAAAAGTCTAGCCAGGGCTGCATAGTAAGACCTAATTCCAAAAAAGCACTAAATTTGCAAAGTTTTACGTTTCAAGTTTTTAAAATAACTTGCAGAGAGTCAAAGTCATTTTTAGAGCCTTGAGAATGAGGTAAGAAGGACGGTAGTTAGCCGTGAATCATGTAGGAGTTGAAGGTAGACATGACTCTCAGCACTGCCATTTGAAATGTGACGTAGCCATTTCCGAGGGAGTTGAAGCCCCTTGGCTGCAGTCTCATATTTCTGCACCTGCCATCCCTAGGGCCTTATGTGTACAATTTGTGGATGTAAAATAAAACAGGCAAAAGGATGTTGAGTGGAAGGTTTGACTACAGAGTCAAATTCCAACTTTAGATTCTCGGATCGGGAGGCTGGATCAACTTATAAGACTTAAATCGATTCTGTTGTGACTACAGTATCTGCTTCAACTGCACGTGTGAGGATTTCATGCTGAGACACTTCTTTGCCATGGGTATGGATTTTCAGAGAACAAATTAACCAGGTTAGTGCTATTAGCTACCTGCAAGGCTTTTCTTTGAGAAATCTCTAAGACGCAATTAAGAGATTTCTAAATGGATCGAAGAGAGGTGGAGCAGATCAGCTGGAGAACATGGAGTAAGTGAACTTTTATTTTCATCCTAGAGCTAACATTTTATATTTAGAGCACATTAGACCACAAATTCCTGTTCATTTTCTGCAAAGGTAAAAACATTTTTATTTCACATTTTGCATTTTTCATTAATTTAGAAACCCCCCAAAATTGTGTTAGTAAAATTGTAAATTATGTAATGTTTTTATCACTATAAAGATTTTCATTTTCTTTTCAGGAACCAAACTTGGCCTCCCATGTGCTAGGCTTTCAACTTAAATTGTACAAATACAGTATGCAGTGTGATTCTTAACATGTAGATAGTACATAATGATGAAATCGGGGTAGTTTGAATTTGCATCTTAGAAGCACGGTTTCTTTTTTTAAGCTCAATTGGCTTTTATTTTAAAATATATCCCAACAGCTGATTAAAAGGATATGATCCTAGTTTCCGTAAAAATGGTTCTATCAGCTCCACAAATAATCCACATAGTAGATTTTGTATGCATTCGAAACTGCTGTGTGCATTTATCTTGTGGCAGGGAACCAGTGGTGGCCAGCCATTCACCACCTTGACCTGTATGCACAGTGCTGCAGCCATAGGACACAGCCCTAGTTTACACTGAGACAGATTATAAACCCATTCTCAACTGGAGGAAAGTTTGGGGAAAAAAAAACCTGATCAAGAATACTCAAATGTCAACCTTAGATGTCTAATTTTTATCTCTGATTATACGTGTCCCATACTAAACATTTACTCAAGTTCACCAAAAGGCAGTAAAGGAACTGATGTATTTCCTGATTGGTTATTTATATACTCTTCATTCAACATTTCACAAATTAGAACTTGCTTCTATTCAGATACTTCCTTTGTTGTTAGATAATGGGAGCTGCTGTGAAGCTTTTGCATTTTAAGTGTGCATGCTTGCAAAATGCAGGGTATTTGCCGTTCTCTCTACATTTGGAATTTATTTTTAATTTTTTTAAAGATCATTTTCATTTTATATAATCCCAGTACCCACTCCCCTCCTCCTGCTTCCCGTACCTCCCCTCATTTACTCAGAGAGGGTTCAGGCTTCCCATGGGGAGTCAACTAATTCTGGCACATCTCTTAAGAGGCAGGACCAAGCCACCCCACAATCCCCCACCTCGTATCTAAGCTGAGCAAGGTATCCCATAGAGAATGAATGGGCTCCAAAGTCTGCTTAAGGAGGCAGAAGAATGTTGGTGCATCCCTCAACTGGAGGCGGAGTCGGTTGTCGGCTGTTGCTAGGAAACTGCTGGCAATTGAACTCCATCCTCTGAACCGAAGGAATCCTCCCAACAGCTAACGAGGTTAAGCTACCCAAAATTCGGGCATAGAAGGAAGGTACTGTCCAGACCCCATCCTGAACTGAGGAGCTGATAGCTGCTCAGCGAAGGAGAATCACTCTGACTTTTGAGTGCTCCCTCTGGTGGGTTTCCTGTGTTCCGGCCGATGACTCCATACCTACCCATGCACCAATTCGGCTTAGTGGGTGATCAAAAACAGAATTTAAAAAAAGGTGAAGTTGGGGGAGATATGAGGAAGTTGAGAAATGGGGATAGATCTAATCATATTTTCATTGTATGTATGAAAATCTCAAAAATGAGAAATACGATTTTTAAATGTTCAGTGGTAATTATATTAATACTGTGCAACACATCCCCTAAACTTTTTCCTCTTGTAAAGCTGAAGTTCTGAGCCTTTGTACACTAACCCTCGCCCTCCACCCTGTACTACCGTTCATTCCTGTCTCATCTCATATGGTTGGAGTCCTACAGCCCTGTTCATTTCACATATCAAGGTTCATCCATGTCACATGGCAGCAAGTTCTCTGTCTTTTCAGTGTTGGAAAGTTTTACCGTGTAATCCTGCCTGGCCTCAAACTCATGGCAGTCCTCCTGCCTCAGCCTCAGTTCTAGAATTACAAACTCCCCATTTTCGTGGTGGTGATTATAACCTGATTTGCTACTTAATTGAGTTTTTTGTGTCTATTAACTCTTTATCAAACATATCATTGCAAATATTTTCTGACTCTGTAGGTTGTCTTTCATTCTGTCTTTTGCTAATTTTTTGTTTTTCATTGTTTAATGAGCCAGGGTTTTGTGTAGCCCAAACTGGTCTCAACTTACTCTGGACCAAGGCTGGCCTTGAATTATTACTGTTCTTTCTGCCTCAGCCTTCAGAGTGCTGGGGATTATAGGTTACAGACTATAAATCAATAACTCCAGGCCTGGGTTATTGACTTTTTTTTTTTTTAAATATGAAGATACTGTTGTCATTTAACTGAAATTCAATTTTAACGTGGTCCTATATGTCTATCTTTGTTGTGTTGCCTCTGCTTCCGGGGTCATATCTAGGAAATCATTAAATATTTTTTAGCTTTTCCATTATTTTTTTCTCCCAGTATTTGGAAGTTGTATGCCTTACAGTAATATTGCTAACCCATTAAACTAAAGAAAATGGCTACATAATCGTAGAACAGCAAAATGATTTGGGGGAAATTGGTTTGTGACCTATAAAATTTTCGTGAAAACATGAAAGTGTCTCTGTTTAAATATAAGAGTGGATAGAAAATAGTAATATTTAGTAGCTGTTTTCTACAACAGAACATTGAGAAAGTTTTCTATTTACAAATTGGGGCTGTTGGGGTTGGAAATGGTTGGTAAAGTGTTAAGGAGCCTTGCTGCTCTTGAAGAGGACCTGGGTTTGGGTACCAGCACCCATATGGGAGGTCCACAGTCATTAGGAGCTCCAGTTCCAGGAGACCCAAATCATCACTTCTGTGACATCTTTATCCTTACAGTTGTCCCCAGGTTCCAATGGGGGATGGGTTCTGGAACTCAACAGGGCTAACATCTACAGATGCTCAAGCCCTCTATATAGAATATATATAGACTATATAGAATGTCGTAGTGCTTGGATTTAACACACATTTGACTAATTTTTTTAATATTTTATTTATTTATTATGTATACAATATTCTGTCAGCATGTATGTCTGCAGGCCAGAAGAGGGCACCAGACCTCATTACAGATGGTTGTGAGCCACCACATGGTTGCTGGGAATTGAACTCAGGACCTTTGGAAGAGCAGGCAATGCTCTTAACCACTGAGCCATCTCTCCAGCCCACATTTGACTAATTCTATTCAAACGTATGGATTATGTTCTAGGGCTCAAGAGATGGCATGGTAGTTAAGAGCACTGTCTGCTCTGGAGAGAGCCTGGATTTGGTTTCTAGCATCCATGTGGGCTTGCAACCCATTGGTAACCCCAGTTTCAGGGAATCCTTCTGTCTCTTCTGGCTTCTTTGGGCTCCAGGTACACAAAGTACACATACATACATACATACATGCACAGAGGCAAAATGTTTATACAAATAAAAATAAATTAAAAAAAATACATCTTTTTATAAAGAATTGTGGTTTTTTGAGCATGGTGGTGCTCGCCTTCAATCCCAGCACTCAGGAGACAGGCAGGATGGATCTCTGTGTGAGGCCACTCTGTCTACAGAGTGAGCTCCAGGACAAGAGAAACCCTGTCTTAGAAAATGAGTTTTTATGAGTTACAACTGGGATCTTTCCTGTTCTCCCACATGCTCTTACTCCGCGTGGGTTTTGCTTTTGGGAACCCCTCACAAGAGCGTGCTTGCAGTGAGAAGCTGAGGTCCTCTTGTAAGCCTGCAGTTGGCTCTTCCCAGCGGCCATGCAGTGTTGTACAATGCTTTGCTGAGCCTGGGGCCTGTAGCACAGCTCTTTGTTTTGTGGTACGGAGAACTGATCCCAGCACCTCACATAGGCTCGGCAAGCACAGAGCCTCCCTGGGTTGCTCTCGGCCCACACTCTACTAGTTTGTAAAGGAAGGCCCTGGTTTTTGCCTTCTTCCAACTCCTCCATTCTGAACCCTGAGCAGCCAACGATCCTGATTCCCGGTTTCCGTCATTGTCGGGAGCACATTTCCAGTGTGGCCACTGTTACTCTGCCGCCTTTTGCTAGACCAACACACATTTTCTGGATTCCAGAATGCTGTGAAACTCAAGTTTGTTTCCAACCTTTTTCTGCTATTATTTATTTCTTGGTTTCTGTGTGTGACATTTTAGTCTTTACAATTATCAACTGAAATTTAATTGATTAAGTTTCTCAGGTGTCTGAAATTTAATTAAGTTTCTCAGGTGTCAGTTCTAGATTTTGTATAGAAAGCCACTTTTTACTAAGAACTCACCATAGGCCACTGAGCCAGACTGTCTGAAAAACTGGACCCCAAACGCAGGGGTCCTCCCAGCTTTGTTCCATTATGCATCTAAGTTACTCATTGCTCTTTCCCCTACACACACACAGGGTTTCTCTGTGCGGCTCTCACTGTCCCGGAACTCACTCTGCACCAGGCTGGCCTCGAACTCAGGTCTGCCCGTCTCTGCCTCCCGAGTGCTGGGGTTAAAGGCCTGTGCCTTCACCACTGGGTTACTCATTACTCTTGTATCTCACTTTTCTTACCTGTAAAATAAGGAAAGTACCTCATGAAATTGCCTAAGAAGTAGGTGAATTAATTTTTAAGATGCTCTTAAGACAATATCTGGCACAGAACACAAGCTATATAAAATTTAGAAAATAAATTAATTTGAATTTCAGAGAATGAAAAACATTTGGAAATGCAACTCCTTGAATTTCTTGTCTCATTCACATGTGGTATAGATTTCTCCAGATAGAAGGAAGTTGACCTTTCTTCCAGTTAGAACCCAGTCAGGTTCAGAAAGGACTGCTTTTCCAGCTAAGTCGTTAACAAAAATAAGTTTGCTAAAACTTTTGAGTATATGAACCATGTATGTCTTTGAGAAGACATTCAGGAATCTTAGTAGAAATTGAGATGACTTCATCACATATCCAAGTAATAGAAGCAGGGGAGACAAGACAGGCGGAAGGAGATGCTCATGAAAGTTTCCAAACACCTGTTTCCTTTCGTCTTTATTGGTCATTGCCTCTTTACGGTGTTTGAGCCACAGTTTTAAGAACTTCACCTATAGAAAGCCCAACAAAAAGAAAATAAAACGTTTAACATAAGTAGCTTCTAGCAAAACCATAAAGAGTTATTCTTGGCCGAGTCTGTATAAATCAGTCTGGCCTGAGACTCACTGTTCTGTCTCAAACTCCCGAATGCTTAGATTTTAGGCACACCTGGTTTAAAACTGCAAGTTTCGAAGGAAACAAAAAAAAAAAAAAAAAAAAACAAGAAAAGCCTATTGATGTTAACCTAAAATTTCACCTTAGGTTAAAAGGCTAGCACTAAATCCAGCTTAAAACATAAGACTTAAGGGAGATGGCTCAGTGGTTAAGGGCATTGCCTGCTCTTCCAAAGGTCCTGAGTTCAATTCCCAGCAACCACATGGTGTCTCACAACAATCTGTAAAGAGGTCTGACGCCCTCTTCTGGCCTTCAGGCACATACACAGACAGAATATTGTATACATAATTAATAAATATTTTAGAAAAAAAAATAAGACTTTAAGCTGAGTCATGTTTTCAGAGTAACATTTGCCCTTGCAGTCTGGGCGGGACTGGCCCAGTCAGTGTGTCTCCTACCTCCATCGTTCCTCTGTCCTTCCTGTGCATGTAGAAAACAAAACACAACAGCTCTTACCTCAAAGGAGCAGAAGAGATCATTCTGGAGTTAAATGAGTGGCCATGCCCAGGAACACAGATTCAGGCACCCAAATGTGATCTTCCAACATGGTCACAGTTCCATGCCCTTTCACAGCAACAAAGGAAGTTGTACCTCAAGACACTTCACATCCATTAGTGGAAGCATCAAGTAGGCAGGTTCCGGAGAAGCTGGAGTCTCAGTGCCAGCCCTCAAATGTTGACTGACAGCAGTCCCAGCCTTCTGGGTGTGGGAAATGGGGTCTGTCTACGCAGTTCCTCAGGGCTTACCTAGTGGTCAGGAGGATGTCAGGTCAGGTACAGAGGAAGACAGTAGATGGCTATTAAGGAGGTTGAAGATGGTCCAAGATAACTTGTCTCTGGACTTGCAGCATTCCAACCTCGCCCCATCATTGAAGCTCTCACCAGTGAACTAGCCTTTGTGATCGCAGCTGAGTTCAACAAGACCAAAGCCCCACCGCCCCTACCACACCCACCCCATCTTTGCTGTAACTACTGCATGTAGAGAAGCTTGGAGAACTTTACACCCTCTATCCCCAAGCTGAGGAAGCTAACACAAGCTAGCCAACCCTAAACCTACTTGTTCTGTATCACACACACACCCCATGGCGCTTCATTTTGAGGTCTCTTGTTGCCAGGCATTACTGCCTTGGGTCACAAAACTGTCTTGTCTGTGTAGCACTAGGCATGTCCTCATTTGTTGGTCTGACTATACATCTAATATTTCTATGAACAAGCCCGCTTTAGAATGCTCTCACATGGTGGCTGGAGAGATGGCTTAGAGGTTAAGAGCATTGGCTGCTCTTACAAAGGTCCTGAGTTCAATTCCCAGCAACCACATGGTGGCTCACAGCCATCTTTAATGAGATCTGGAACCCTCTTCTGGCCTGCAGGCAAACATGCAGACAGAATACTATATACATAATAAATCTTAAAAAAAAAAAAAAAAGAAAAAACTTAAAAAAGAATGTTCACATATTTAAAAAGACAGAAAGTGAAACTCTGCTAACAGTAATATGATCTAGAATCACTATATTAAATCTGTACCAAGGAAAGATAAAGCTTATAAACCATAGTACGAGCATTATGATGTAATAAGGTTTCTATAGTCTTTTGCTTTTTACTTTATTTTTAATTTTAAAGAATTGGTCTTACTGTGTAGCCAGGATGGTCTCAAATTTACAAGTCTCCTGCGATTACCCCCTGAGCCCTGGGATGGTAGGTGTGTACAGCCACACCTGTCCTCTTGGCAATTAAAACAGCAACAATAGCAACAACCTTTGTAGTTTAAAGTCCCTGCTTTCCCATATAAAGCATTAAATTGAGAAAGATAATTAATGTTTTGGCGCTTGGACCCTCCCATCTGCCAGCATAAGGCAATAGGTTGAAAGGATATTGTGGTTTTGTTTTGCAGTTATATATGGTGTGCCTGAGTAAAAGGTAGAACAAAGGAATTACAGAGGTTCCCAGAGACTGCGCAGGTCTGAGGCACTAAGCCTGAGAACAATGGTATCTGAACAAGGCTGAGCAGCGGGACAGGGAGAGCTGTTCTCACACTGACAATGCTGGTGGGAACAATTGCCTTTTCATGGCTTACGTTAGCTGTGACTCGAATCCAGAAACAGAGCTTGACCGCGTTTTCTCTTTGTGCTGCAGGTCTTGTACTGACATTCTGCTTGGCCATCAGTCAGGGACCTGAGCCAGGCCACCAGGACGCCAGAGAGGCGAGACTGGCTCTTCCTGTAGGCTAAGGTAGAAGGGAAGGCTTCACATTTGAAAACTCAGATGTTCAGCAACTCTTTTTTACGAAGTCCGAATTCGACGGAGCAGCCCCCAAGGCCAAGGCCATCATTTTGTACATTCAGTTTAGGTTAAAGAGGCTAAGTCTTCTCCATGGTGGGTATATGCAGGTTACCGTATGGGAATGGTATGATAAGGGATTGCTATAGGTGCACACACATTGATTATGACTCCTGTTAAATATATAGTGCTAACTGATATTCTGACTGTATCCTCTCTTCCGGTTCATGTAAGACCTGTGCCTGGATGTATTTCCTTGAGTGTCTATGGCTCTCTCGTGTATAATTTCGGGGATGACCAGTCAAGCTAATTTTAGACAGACACCTTTTTTCTTTATCCTTTTTTTTTTTTTTTTTTTTTTTTTTTTTTTTTTTTTTTTTTTTTTTTTTAGACATGGTTTCTCTGTGTGTAGCCCAGGCTCTCATAGAACCAGCTCTGCAGACCAGGTTGACCTCAAACTCACTACTACCTCTGTCTCTTAAGTGCTGGGACTAAAGGTGTGCACCACCACCACCCAGCTGGACACCTTTCTTTCTATCATGACCATGAAAAAAGCTCATCTAAAAACTCTATTGTTCATTATTCATAGAGTTGATGTCTCCAAAACACGGGAGGGTGCCAGAGTGTGCTGCTGTGGTTTGGGGTGACCTTCGTTGATGAGCACTGGTTTCCAGCAGAGCGTGTTGGCTGAACCCTATAATTCCATCTCTGCAAGGCTTGAGGCAGGAGGATTGAAAGTTCAAGATCAACTTGGCCTACATAGCAAGACCCTGCCTGTATCACTTCCCCAAGCCTCCCTAAGACACCTCCTCTTATTCTTCCAGTTTTGTCTTTTAAAGGTCCCTTTTCATTCCCAGATCAATGGTAAGGAAGGAAGGGAGGAAGGGAAGGAGGGAGGAAGGCAGAAAGGGAACTAGGGAGGGAGGAAGGGAAAGAGAGAGCATTTATGACTTTTTCTGATAAGAGCATGATTACAAAGCAGTTAACACAGGACCTGACCCAGAGGGGAGAGACTCCCTTTCTTTCCCCTTCTCTCCTGGATCCTGAACAAAAGCCCAAAGACACACTTTCTGTTCTCCTGCTGACATCCTCTGGGAAGAACATTCATCTATAAAACTAGGAACAACTTGACACTGTCAGCCTCTCATGGATGACCTGCTTTCCAGCCTGCCCATGCGGTCCTCTCCTCTGGATGCCGTTACTCCCAGGCACCCTCTTAAGATCCTTTGTCCTGGGAAAACTCTCTCCCAACTACCATCTTCATCCAGGACAATTTCCTTTTAAAGTCCTTTTAAATTCTCTCTGTTCCCCCAGTCTCCTCCCTGGCTCTGCAGCAAAACACCAGCGGCAGCCTTCCCTACCCCATGCCTGCATCTCTGCTGGATCCCAGAGAGCATCTCCTCTTATCTTCCTTCTCCCCACTTGTCCCTATACCCTAGCCCCCAAATCTAGCAGGCACCCTCTGCTAAATCACAGACCATACCTGCCAGAAACCGAAGTAGACTGCCTGCAGACTTTCCCTCCTCTCTGTTCCCCCAGACTCGGTCTTCCAGGGTCAGCTTTGTAGCAGAATACCAGTGCAGTGTTCCCTCTCCCCTGCTCCCACCTCCCACGGACCCCACAGACAGATCTTCCCCTTCCCAACTTCCTCCCCCTACTCAATGCTTTGTCCCAGACTCCAACCCCAGGAGGCAACCCCTGCAAGCCCCCAGGGCAGCAAATAGGCTGAAGGCTGACCCACACCCCTCCCACTGTGTTCCTGAAAGCCAATCCCCCCAGTCTCATCCCAAACTCTGTAGCAGGAAACTTTCTGTGGTCTCCCCCTTTCCTCTCTGACCCCATCCCTAATGGATTACAAAGACCTTCTCCTCCAACTCATCCCAGTATCCCAGCCTACAGTGTCAACAGGGTTCCCTGTCAACACACCAGCTGAACAGTGCTAGAACACCGGCAATACACAGCAATGATGCTCTGGGAAAATTTAGAGAGGAAACAGAAACCAAGGAACAAAACACGAACCCATCAAAGACAGATCCAGATATCAGCACCTAGATTTATAATCATCCCAATCCCAGATGCCTACACACCAGAATAAGAACACAAAACAGCCAAGGCAAAACATGTCACTGCCAGAGCCCAGCCCTCCTACACAGGCCCTGAGTATCACAACACAACTGAGGCACAAGAAGAGTATCTTAAAAACAGCATGTACGAAGATGACAGATGTCTTTACAGAGAAAATGAATACATCCCTTAAAGAAGTCTATGAAAACACAAACAATGGAAGAAAATGAGTAAAACCATTCAAGACCTGAAACTGAAAATAGAATCAATAAAGAAAACCCAAGCTGAGGGAATTCTGAAAGTGAAAATTTTAGGAATGTGAACAGGAACCACCAAGGCAAGCTTCACAAACAGAATATAAAAGATGGAAGAGAGAATAATTTCAGGCACTGAAGATACAATAGAACAAAACAGAAACATAGATAAAAGAAAATAAAATATCCAGGAAATCTCAGACAATGTGAAAAGATCAAACATAAGAATAATAGGTAAGGGGCTGGAGAGATGGTTCAGAGGTTAAGAGCACTGACTGCTCTTCCAGAGGTCCTGAGTTCAATTCCCAGCAACCACATGGTGGCTCACTGCCATCTATATAATGAGATCTGGTGCCCTCTTCTGGCACACATGGAAGGCATGTTGTATACATAATAAATAATTTTTAAAAAAGAATAGGTAAAAAGGAAGGAAAAGAATGCCCGCTCAAAAGCCCAAAAAAATGTTTTCAACAAAATAGAAAATTTACCTAAAGAAGGAGATGTTATAGAGGTGCAAGAAGCATCTAGAACATCAAATAGTGTGGACCAGAAAAGGAAGTCACCATATAATAAAACATTAAAAATGCAGAACAAAGAAAGAATACAAAAAGCGGCAAGGGGAAAAGATCAAGTGACATATAAAGGCGAATCTACTGGAATCACACTTGCCTTCTCAATGAAGACCAAAAGTCAGAGGGGCCTGAACAGATCTGCTGCAGATTCTAAGAGACCACAGCTGCCAGCCTGGATTATACCCAGCAAAAGTTTCAATCACCATAGATGGAATACTAAAGATAGTCCATGATACAGTCAAATTTAAACAATATCTACCTGCAAATCCAGAAATCTAAACAAAACACTACAGAAGGTGCTAGAAGGAAAACTCCAACCTAAGGAATTTAACTACACCTGTGAAAACCCAGGAAATAATTTCACACTAGCAAAATGAAGAGGGAATCTTTCTCTCTCTCTCTCTCTCTCTCTCTCTCTCTCTCTCTCTCTCTCTCTCTCTCACACACACACACACACACACTCACACACCACCACCACCAAACACAAAATAACAAGAACCATTAATTTGTCATTGATATCTCTCAATATCAATGGTCTTAATTCCCCAGTAAAAAGACATAGACTAACAGCATGGATATGAAAACAGGATCCATTCTTCTGTTTCATACAAGAAACATACTTCAGCATCAAGGATGAACATTACCTCAATAGGTAGGAAAAAATATCCCAAGCAAATGTGCCGGGCACTGCGGCCTCGGTCTGTGCTCTATGTGCTAGACCCCAGTGCGCAAGCTTCGGGCAAAGGGCTGGAGGTTGAGAACACAGATGCAGAGACAGACCGACACACAGACCTTCTAACACTGGTACCAAAAAGCCGCAAGAATGCCCCCTTTATTGTGTTCAGGGGCAGATTATATAGAGATAGCCACGCCCCAGCCAAACTCACCAGAATCCACTCTCCTGCCATCAGGAACTCCTGAGGGTCTCGTGCTCAGAGCAGCTGTAGGCACTCAGATCAGGGGAAAACAAGTTGTTTACAAGAAATTCAGGATCTGGGGTCTCACTGCTCCCAACAAGCACCACCTGACAACTCTTATTAAAAGCCTAACCCAGTAGGGCCACAGGCCCAATTCCTAACATTCTGAGGTCAAGGAGCCCAGAGTTTTTATTTCCAAGGTAACAGCAGGAGTCTGTACAAACTCTCAGAAGGGAGGCCATTTTGGCTTTCAAATTCATGTTGATTCATGTTGCCCACCCACATTAAAGGTGGTTCTTCCCTACCTGGTCTCCTCAGATTCATATGCTATCTCCCCTGGGATCATCTCATGGACACCCCAAACCACAATGAGGCAAACTTCTTGATATTCCTTAAGTCAGTCAGGCTGATACTCAGATCTTACCACAGATACCTTATCTTACCACAGATAAGGATGGTTGTGTACACGTGCACATATGCATGTATCCACCCTGCAGAGAGTTAAATCTCTCTTGGGATTCAAGCAGGGGAAACTAAAGGTCCTATGCAGTNCAGCAATAGGGTCCCCAATCACCACTGGACCCAGTCTCCCATTTGAGCTATGGTATTCAACCATCCCTTTGGCTAAACAGTTACAATCTGGTGTGCTAATTGTAACATTTCAAGGGCTATTCAAGTAACCATTGAGTTGTTTCACCACATAAGAGGCATTAGCAATATTAACAGATGTCATACAAATGGAATGATAAAAGTGTGAACAAGACATTTGTATACTAATTATGCGTCCACCTGCTCCTACAATAGGGCAGTCTCTTGATTTAAATTAGAAAGTCCAGATTTAATGTGGACACTCAGGGCATTCTGAGTCTGGAAAGCATTGTTGACTTGTCTCGCCAGTTTATCCACGGTGTCCGACACCAACGATGTTTGTGCCATTGCCAGTCCTGCAACCATGGCTGCAGCAGCAGGCACCGCGACGACAGCAATCACTGCAGCTGCCTCTCCAGAATCTCGTTTCTCTTGATACAAGGTCATCTCAGTCTGCTTAGCCTTTTTGGTGATTGGCAGTGGTATGATGGCTGGTACCCGAACCAACAAGGCAGCCCTGGAGTGCTCAACCCAGCAGTCGCTCAGGCCACAGTTTCTGAAAGAACAACCAAGAATATCTTTTCCCCCAAAGGTGCTATTCCATACTACAAAAAGGAAAAGAAAAAAGAAAACTAAAATAGTGCCTGGGCTCTCAGAGAGAAATATTCCATAAAAGAAAGATAGGAACTACACTCACTTGTATAGGATTCCTTTAAAGTAATATTC
This sequence comes from Alexandromys fortis, assembly GCF_014885135.2. NCBI lineage: Eukaryota > Metazoa > Chordata > Mammalia > Rodentia > Cricetidae > Alexandromys > Alexandromys fortis. The sequence continues at coordinate 10,169,188 of NW_026067897.1, forward strand.
ATAGCCCAAAATATGTAATAAAGCATTCACAAAGGAAAAGGTCTGGTTAGTAGAAGCCTATTCTATCGCCATATTGCTTAAAGCAGTTCCAGCTGTATAGTTTGAGAAATAGAAAGATGAATACAAAGAACTAGCTTGGCTCACTGATCAATACAAGGGGGTTCCTTACCAGGCTTCACACAGTGCTTTCCGCTTGACTGGGACTCACCAGGAGGCTCATCATAGGATCCTTTCTCAACATTTTCCACAGCCCGAACATATCGCTCTGGTACCCTAATGGGCTTATCCGTTCCTGGAGGAAAAACACAAACAGCTCCTCTCACCCTAGCCAACAGGGGCGTGGGCTCCTTCCATTGCCCTGTAAGAAGGTCTTTCCATCTTACCCATCCTAAGGACTGAGAACTTGTATTCCAATGTCTTTCCACGGCCGAATGACCCTCACTATCCACAGTTAAGAAATTTAGAATAAACAAAATAGAAGTCAATCATGTATTGGGAGAGAGAATACACTCCCCGTATTTATTTTTGCGAAATGTTTTATTACCATATGCATTCTTTCTACTGTAGCTTGTCCAGTAGGGTTATATGGAATACCTGTAATATGTTTAATATCATTATTTACACAAAAAGTTTGAAATTTTCCACTAGTATATGCAGGACCATTATCTGTTTTAATAACATTAGGTAAGCCCATATAAGCAAAAGCCAGCAGGCAATGAGCTATCGCATCCTTAATTTTCGCTCCACTATGCAACGAAGCAAAAACTACTTTAGAGCAAGTATTTACTGAAACATGCATATATTTCAGCTTTCCAGCTGAGGGTAGGTGGGTAACATCCATCTGCCAAATGTCATTTGGTGTAAGACCACGAGGATTAACTCCAGCCATGGGTATATTATGAAAAGGAGCACAGGCAGAACATTGGGGGGTCATTTGTAAGGCAGTGGCTCTTACAAATTTGTAAGGCAAAGAACGAGCATTTAAGTGATTTTTTTTTTTAAAATAGAGTTTAGAAGCCTTTTCTTCGGGGCTGGAAATAATATTTGGGTATATGCATCTGCGAGTTGATTACCCTTGGCCAGGGGTCCAGGTAATTGAATATCACCTCTAATAGGACTCACAGAAATAGGATCCCGCCTGGACCATAATAAATATTGTAGACAGCATACGTGTTGTTGTATTATCGGGACACAGGAGAAATGAGGAGCAGTTTCTAAAGGAGCAATCATTTGAGACAAGTAAATACTGTCAGTATATAAATTAATTGACTCGTCAGGAAACATTTGTAATGCTAGAATACAGGCTATTTGACAGGCAGGCCGGGAAGAACATATGGCTGGGAAACACCCTCCTGTCCTTCTTCATCATGCCATTTCAGTATTTTTGAGCTTTTTTGAGGAGTTGTTTGACCTATTCCCTGCAGCCGTACAGTACCTTCTTCCAAGGGCCACGCCTTTGGCCAATAATTTAAGGACAAAACTGATACGTCTGCCCCGGAATCTAAAATACCATCAAAGCCTTTTTCCCTCTATAGTTATTTTAAGTTGGGGCCGTTCATTTAACTGTGCAACCCAGAAAGCAGCTGTTCCTGGGGAGCCAAACTCTTGATTGCCACGGGCTCGTTCATTATTGGTAACCTTGTTGGGAATCAACACTAATTGTGCTGTCTGCTCACCTTGAGGAATTACCACCACCCCCTGTTGGATAGATGTCATAACTTTAATCTCCTCTTGATAGTCTGCATCTACTATCCCAGGATGTATTTGGATCCCCTTTAAAAGGGTACTGCTTCTGCCTAATATAAGTCCCATGGTACCCGGTGGTAAGGGCCCATGTACTCCTGTAGAGAGTGCTTGCACTTCCCATTTGTGGAGTTAAGACTGCTCTGGCAGAGGCACAGAGGTCCAATCCTGAGCTCCCTGGTGTGGCTCCGACAAGGTCTGCAATGCGAAAGGATTTCTCTGCGGAAGGAACTGGACATGGCCTCTGCTGGGGTACCGTTCCTGCGGCCCCGCGGTCATTGCTCCATACACTGAGGTTTTGGAGCCTTGGAGCAGGGCCTTCTGTCAATTTCCCTGCTGTGGATTAATGGTACGTGGCAGAGGTTTCCCATCTATATCTGTTTTAGAGAAACAGTCTTTAGCCCAGTGTGCTCCCCTTCTGCATCTAGGGCACAAGCCCGGTTTCCTCCTCCCCTTCATTGTCAGCTGTGGGCATTCCTTTCGAAAATGACCAGGAGTTCTGCAATTAAAACAATTACGGCCTCCGGCCCTCTCTCCCAGTCTTCTTATGCTTCTCCGAGGTTGAATAGCTGCCGCTATAACCTGGCCTTGAGTGAAATTCCCATCTATATCTCTGCATATCCTGATATATTCACTTAAACTCTGTGTTTTGTGAGGGCGTAATGCTTAAAATATCTATTAGAATTTTCAAATACACGTTGTTTTATCATAGGCGTGGCTGTTGTCTCATCTCCAAACAATCTACCTGCTACTTGTAACAGTCTGTCTACATAATCTTGGAATGGTTCAGATGGTCCTTGTAGAACTTTTGATAGTTGATCCCCAGCTGCTTTGTTAGGTCGGGCCTTCCACGCTTGAGTGGCAGCTGCACCTATTTGGGCGAATGCTCCGGGATCTTACAGAATCTGTTGCTGCAAATCAGCATAAATCCCAGCCCCAGTTAACACATCTAAATTATATTGAGCTTGACCCGCTAGAGCATTTAACTGGGCCGTTTGCTTACAGTTTTCCTGATATTCCCCTCGCCATAGGAGATCATCTCCCCCAGATGAGACAGCACGACATAATTGCTGCCAATCACTGGTGTTAAATTCATAGCAGAGAAAGATTCTCCCATGGCCAACGTGAAGGGTGCTTGAGCCCCATAGGCAGCTATAGCTTCCTTTAATAGCTTCATTTCTTTAAATTTTATTGCAAAATGTTGGCGAATTATTTGCCCTGGGTTGTTGGTGTCTGGCACCTCCATCACCGGTGCAACCATGTGTACAGGACGGAAACAAACTCCCTTGTTTTGTTCAGTGCCAGAGCCCCTACTCAAATTAAGACCACCAACCTTCATTATTATAAGCCGGTGGGGCCGAGGGAGTTGGATGTGTGTCTTTTTTTACTCTACGTTTTCTCAGCTTTTTAAAGAGATTTTTAAATTCTTTACGTATAATCTCCTTCTTCTGATGAATCCTCACTATCCTCCACTAGCTCTAAATCATCAAACTCCTCCCTAGCGTCCGACTCTTTTCTGAACCAAGAAAAGATACCTCCCGTTGACCAGGAACGACGCTGTCTGCTTACCCCTCTTGGAGGGGCTTCCAAGGGCGGTCTTTCAGCGTTCCCTTTCCTGATATCTCGGTGGGGACCTCCAATTGCCACGCACTGCGCCCCCGTGTCTGCGTTCGGTGCGCTAGACCCCAGTTTGCGAGCTTCGGGTAAGGGGCTGGAGGTTGAGAACACAGACAAACACAGAGACAGACCAACACGCAGACCTTTTAACACTGATACCAAAAACCCCAAGAATGCCCCCTTTATTGTGTTCAGGAGCAGATTATATAGAGATAGCCACGCCCCAGCCAAACCCACCAGAAACCACTCTCCTGCCATCAGGAACTCCTGAAGGTCTCGTGCTCAGAGCAGCTGTAGGCACTCAGATCAGGGGAAAACAAGTTGTTTACAAGAAATTCAGGATCTGGGGTCTCACTGCTCTCAACACAAATGGACCTAAAAAGCTTTCTAATATCTAACAAAATAGACTTTAAACCAAAATTAATCAAAATATATAGGGAAGGACACAACATACTCATCAAAGTAAAAACCCATCAAGATGACATTTCAATTCTTTAACATCTATGCTCCAAGCACAAGGGCACCCAAGTGTGTAAAAGAAACACTACTATAGCTTTAATCAACTATTGACCCTCACACACTGAGAGCATAAACCTTCAGTACCTCACTCCTACCAATGGATGGGTCATCAGACAAAAACTAAAAATACTGGACCTAATAGACACTATAAACCAAATAGACCTAACCAATATCTACAGAATGTTTCACCCAAACACAAAATAATACACCTTTTTTCTCCACACCTCATGCTACTTTCCTCCAAAATTGTTCCCATACTCAGACACAAAGCAAGTCTCAACAGATACAAGAAGACTCAAATAACTCTTTCACCCTGTCCAGATATCACAAAACTGAAACAACAACAAGGTTACACACTCATGGAAACTGAGCAGCCCTCTACTGGATGAAAAGGTGAGTCCAGACAGAAATTAGGAAAGAAATTAAAGACTTTCTAGAATTCAGTGTAAATGAAGCACAACATATCCACACTTACGGGACACAGTGAAAATGGTGCTAAGGGAAACGTTCACAGCACTAATTCCTACATTTAGCAAAAATGGAGAGGTCTCACACTAGCAACTTAACAGTGCACCTGAGAGCTCTAGAACAAAGTCACAACCAAGAGGAGGCGACAACAAGAAATAAACTGAATAAAATAAAATAGGAACAAAGAGAATAGGAAGGATTGATGAAACCAAAAATTAGTTTTCTAGCCGGGCGGTGGTGGCGCACGCCTTTAATCCCATCACTCGGGAGGCAGAGGCAAGCGGATCTCTGTGAGTTCGAGGCCAGCCTGGTCTACAGAGCTAGTTCCAGGACAGCCTCCAAAGCTACAGAGAAACCCTGCCTCGAAAAACTAAAAAAAAAAAAAAAAATTAGTTTTCTGAGAAAAACAAGATAGGCAAACCCATATCCAAACTAAACAGCAGACATCTAGAAAATCCAGAGACTCAGAACGTACTTTAAAAAACAGTATTCCCTCAGATTGGAAAATCTAAAAGAAATAATTTTCTCAATAGATATCATTTACCAAAGTTAAATAAAGATCCATTAAGCAATTTAAACAAACCTATAGCTCCTAAGGAAATAATAGAAGCAGTAATTAAAATTCTCCTAACCAATCAAACAAACGAAAAAACCCACCCAGGACCAGATGGTTTTAGATATCAGAAGATGGAAAGATCTCCCATGCTCATGGATTGGTAGAATTTACTTAGTAAAAATGGCCATCCCACCAAAGCAACTACAGATTTAATGCAATCCGCATCAAAATTCCAGCACAATTCTTTACAAACCTCCAGAGGAAAATTTCCAACTTCATATGGAAAAGCAAAACAAGTCCTGACCAATAGAAGAACCGCCGGAGGTCCCGCCATTCCCAATTTCAAGTCGTACTACTGAACTATAGTAATAAAAACCACATGGTATTGGTATAAAAATAGACAGACCCATTGATCAATAAAAAGAATTAAAGTCCCAGACATAAATCTACACACATATGAAAACCTGATTTTTGATAAAGAAACTAGCAATATGCACTGGAAAAAAGACAGTATCTTCAACAAATGGTGCTGGTCAAACTGGATGTCTGCATGTACAAGAATGAAAATAGATCCATAGTTATCACCCTGAACAAAACTCAAGCCCACATGGATTAGAGATCTCAACACAAGGCCTGGAGAGCAGAGGTTAAGAGCACTGGCTGCTCTCCCAGAGGTCCTGAGTTCAATTCCCAGCATGCACTTGATGGCTCACAACCATCTATAATGAGATCTGGTGCTGTCTTTTGGTGTGCAGGTATACATGCAGGCAGACCACTAATAAATAAATAAATCTTAAAAAAAAAAAAACCCTTAGCATAAAACAAGATGCACTCCCACCAGCAACGGAGGAATGTTTCCTTTACCCCACAACCTCTTCAGCATAAGTTGTCATCAGTGTTTTTGATCTTGGCCATTCTTACAGGTGTAAGATGGAATCTCAGGGTTATTTTGATTTGCATTTCTCTGATGACTAAGGATGTTGAGCATTTCCTTAAGTTTCTTTCAGCCATTTTAGATTCCTCTGTTGAGAGTTCTCTGTTTAGGTCTGTACTCCATTTTTTATTGGATTATTTGTTCTTTTGATGACCAATTTCTTGAGTTCTTTGTATATTTTGGGAGATCAGACCTCTGTCTGATGTGGGATTAGTGAAGATCTTTTCCCCTTCTGTAGGCTGTCATTTTGTCTTGTTGACCATGTCCTTTGCCTTACAGAAGCTTTTCAGTTTCAGGAGGTCCCATTTATTGATTGTTTCTCTCAGTGTTTGTGCTACTGGGGTTATATTTAGGAAGTGGTCTCCTGTGCCAATGCGTCCAAGTGTACTTTCCACTTTCTCTTCTATGAGGCTGGATTTATGTTGAGGCCTTTGATCCATCTGGACTTGAGTTTTGTGCTTTGTGGTAGATATAGGTGTCTATTTTCATTCTTCTACATGCTGTAATTTGACAGGATTTCAGGGGAAGTAAAGAAACCCAACAGTGTGCTCACCCTTCTGTTCACCGTTCACACCGTCTAGATCTGTGCTTTCTCAGACCCTCTTCCCACCATTGGAAGTACTCAAGTCAGGCACCGGCCTTTGCTTTTCCTTCTCTTCCTTGGCTACAGGAAGACCTTGAAAAGTGAGAGTGAAGACCCTCTCAATGAAATAAGCCAGATCGCCCCAGCCTGTTCTAGTTTCTCTCTCCTGATGAATAAGCAAGACCTTTGTCCTAGTTTCTCCCCCCTGAGGGTAAGAGGTCACCAGCTGGGGAGGTTTTGCAGCTACAGAGGTTAAATGCCCAAGAGCAAAGGAAGCCGAGGACGGACAGGGAAGCCTGTGGGATAGTTGATTTCCTGCATACCTCATTACCGTAGGACCCCATTTCTGTGGAATGTTAGGAAAATTTAGGTTATGGTGACAAGGTAGATGAGCCCTGTCTAGAACAGGAGAAGGGGTCAGGGTGGAAGACGCAGAGGGATGTGCTCATGTTATATGTGATAAAGATGGGGATATATCATACGCCATGAATTGGACTTTTTTTTTTTTTTTTTTTTTTTGAGACAGGGTTTCTCTGTGGTTTTGGAGCCTGTCCTGGAACTAGCTCTGTAGACCAGGCTGGTCTCGAACTCACAAAGACCCACCTGCCTCTGCCTCCCGAGTGCTGGGATTAAAGACGTGCGCCACCACCGCCTGGCGTGGATTGGACCTTAGTAATGTAGCCCTTGCTGTCCAGGAACTCACTCTGTAGATGACCAGGCTGGCCTTGAACTCACAGGGATCCGCCTGCGTCTGCCTCCCAAGTGCTGGGATTAAAGGCGTGTGCCACCTGGCTCTAATTTTTAAAGAACAGAGAAGTGTATCATCCCCACTTAAACAGGCAGGTGAGCCATGGCAGTGAACGAGTTGGCTTTGCTGTTATTTCCTTCCTGCCTTTCCTGGGCCCTGGAGCCCTTTGCTGTTGATCTGCAGCCATGGTCATCCCGCCAAGAGAAGCAGCTCCGTGGAATAGGCAATTGCTTTGCTCTTTTTCCGTTTCTTGCTTTCCTCGAGGCTCCAAGATGCTGAGAAAGTTGGCAACAAAACATTATAATAAGATCTGGAGCTGATTTCCTCTCCATTTCCGCCCTAGGTCTCCTCAATAACCCAGGGAGAGATCCTGGAAGCCCAGATTCCAGGTTTCCATGTCCATCTCAACAGGACGCTTATGTCTGTCATTGCTGTTCTGCTGGGACAGAAAAACAACTCTTGCCCTGACTCTGAAGCCCACAGCAGCGAGTGATGGGGTGAGACCGGACCTCGTGACGCTTGTGTTTCTCCACCCACCCCTCCTCTAAGAACATCCCTCATCCTTTACCACATCCCCGAACTCACAGCTCAGTGTGCTTTTACATGTTTTCATTAATCCCAAAGAATCATGACCTATATAAGATTTATTAGAGCAAATTAAAATCATTGCACAACTTAATTTTGACTTTAAAGACATTTCTAAAGGGAATTATTTTCCTTGACAACTTAATAAAATTGCTAACCCCTTCTGCACAGTGGGTGGGAGTTTGCTCACACCTGCAGAGTTGCTCTCCGGGCCTCACTCATGTATAAGCCTCTGCACCTTCACTCGCCATCCCAGGGCGGGAAAGTCATTGGAAAGTTTTAGCTCAGTTTTTAAGGGATATGTTTATCATTTTAGTTATATAGAAAACTTTGCAGACTCAGTGACTAATGTCCAAAGTTATTACAGCAAGCTCCAAAATGAAGAATTATATTAAAATTGAAATATGAAGTCTTTCACTCGGTCAGGAAACACATCTGCTGTATATAATTCTAAAATTTTCAATCAACTTGGAATTTGATCCAGTGAAGGGGTGTAATCATACGAACTTCCGTGAACGTCTTTATGAGTCAACATTGTTTAAAGAAAATGATACTAAATCCTTGTCTTTTTTAGCACTGGGAGCGACGGGAGGTGCATGCGTTAGAAACCATCTTGCTCACAAGACCGCAGGAGGCGAGCAGAAGTTTATATCACCGACACGGGCCACCATGCTGGAACCTAGTGACTTCTTGTTTCATAACAGGATTTCTCCGTGGAAAGAAATCTTAAGGCACAAAGGTCTTTGGAGATAGCAGCAATGTAGGACCTGGGCTTTTCGGCACCAGCGCCCAAAGGTTGGACCCACTTACAGCACCGTGGAGAGGAAAGCATCCTTAGGGGTCACTGGCCTTAAGAAGAGCACTGTGACTGGGTGATGGTGGTGCACACCTTTGGTCCAAGCTCTCAGGAGGCAGAGGCAGGTGGATCTCTGGGAGTTCGAGGCCAGCCTGTCTACAGTGTAAGTTCCAGGACATTCAGGGCTGTTATACAGAGAAACAAAAACAAACAAACAAACAAAAAACAAACCAAAAAAGAAGGAGAAGGAGAAGGGAGAGGAGGAAAAGGAAGAAGGAGGAGGAGGAAGAGAAGGAGAAGAAGAGCTTGCTAGGATTTGGTCTGGGCAGGAGTGGGATGTACTCCCATGTTACCTAGCGGGGTGGGGGGCATTTCTCTTGGCTGGATTCCCACCTAACACCTGACAAAACACACATAATGGATGCCATATTAGTCAAGGGTTTCTTGGGAACAGAACCAACTGCGCGCGCACATGCGCGCGCGCACACACACACACACACACACACATATTTTGGGAATTGTCGCATATAATTATAAAGTCCAAAAATTTCCAAACTTCACTAGTCAAAAGGGAGAGGGCTGGCAGGTGGGAGAGCTGGCACTGAGGTCATGAGAACTGGAGATCCGGCCTGCACCTCTCTTAGGCACCATAGGAGAGCCAGATGCCCCGGCCCCCCGCCCCACCCTATCCCCGACCAGCTGTAGCACTCAGGAAATTGGGACCTGCATCTTGCCTGGGCAGCACCGTAAAACTGACTCTGTTGCGGAGGCGGGTGAGGGTGTGTGTGATCCAACCCCCGAGAACGTGAGTGTGAGCCCCTCACCCCCTGTGGCAAGTGGGAGAGGTCGCCCTGAGGTTACGAGATCGAGAAAGCTGGCCCCACTTCTCACCTGCTCCAGCACTCAGGAAGTATGGCCCCTGCAACTCGCGTGTGCAACGCAGTAGAGCTGGCCTTGGTGGGGCAGTGTGTTATTGCTACGACAAAACGCTAGAGGGTGCTGTTTCTTGAGGCATTAACCAGAACTAGTATTGAAAGCCTGCTTCAGAAATCGGTTTATTGTGTTTTCAAAAACGGGGTACCTTTACCTTCTGGTGCTTAGTGAAGTTTTAACTTCATGAATAGGTACCGACAGTTAACATGAACATGGACCCAGTGGAGAAGCGGTGTGTTGAGGAAGATGCTGGAAAAAGTGAGCGAGTCCTGCTGGTTTCCAGGAAACCTGAAGGTTCTGTGCATTCTAGGTCTGGAGAGTCACCCTCCTTTCGAATGTGATCTTTTCCTGTGATGGACATGCGGTGACAGGGGTCTGCAGTTAGGGCAGAAATATTACCTCATGTATGAGGCTCCTTTCTCATCAGTGACTACTGTCAATAAAGAAAGTTTGTGGGGGATTATGTCTATGTAGATTTTGGCTATGAGAACAAAGGCTTGACTGAATCCCCTTTATACCGTGGCTTCATGGTGTGGGGGAGGTATCCGGTTGTCCTACAGGAAAAGCTTCTGGGATACTATGGAAGAGAGAAATGCCATGACTTCACAAGGTGTCTACAGAATTGACAGTGACTTATGCAAAGGACAGATGTTCCCACAGCTCTACAGAAAACAGGTTCTTCAGGTGGAGTGTACATACACACTCCACGGATACCATGGATAGTCCAGTAGATCTGTCGGCTGTACATTTACTGTATAATACTTGTGGGCTCACCACAAGCTGCACGGGAAAAAAAAAAGGCCAAGTAATATATAAAGACAGACCTATCAGAATTACACCCGACTTCTCAATGGAAATCATGAAAGCCAGAAGACCTTGGGCAGATGTGCTGCAGACACTAAGAGACCACGGATGCAAGCCCAGACTACTATACCCAGCAAAGCTTTCAATCACCATTGATGGAGAAAACAAGACATTACATGACAAAATCAGATTTAAACAATACCTATCCACAAATCCAGTCTAACAGAAAGCACCAAAAGGAAACCTCCAACCCACAAAAGCTAGCTGCACCCACAAAAATACAGGCAACAGATAACATCACACCAGAAAACCCCAAGGAAGGAAAAAAACACAAACACTACTATCAAAAAATAACAGGAATTAACAATCACTCATCATTAATATCTCTTAATATCAATGGACTCAGTTCACCTATAAAAAGACACAGGCTAACAGGATAGATATGAAAGTAGGATTCAGGGCTGGAGAGATGGCTCAGTGGTTAAAAGCATTGCCTGCTCTTCCAAAGGTCCTGAGTTCAATTCCTAGCAACCACATGGTAGCTCACAACCATCTGCAATGAGGTCTGGTGCCCTCTTCTGGCCTGCAGACATACACACAGACAGAATATTGTATACATAATAAATAAATAAATATTTTAAAAAAGAGAGAAAGTAGGATCCAGCCTTCTATTGTATATAAGGAAACACACCTCAACCTCAAAGACAGACATTACCTCAGAGTAAAGGATTGGGAAAAGATTTTCCAATCAAATGGACCTAAGAAACAACTGGATATAGCCATCCTAGATATCTAATATATCTAACAAAATAGACTTCAAACAAGAGTCAATCTGAAGAGATGGAGGACTTTATTACAGGAAAAAAAATCCATCAAGATAAAGTTTCAATCCTGAACATCTTTGCCCCAAATACAAGAGCACTTGCATATGTAAAAGAAGCTTAAATCACACATCAAACTCCACACACTAATAGTAGGAGATTTCAACACTCCACTCTCACCACAGGACAGGTCAGTCAGACAGAAACTTAACAGAGAAATAAGAGAACTAACAAATGTCATGTCTCAAATAGACTTAACAGACATCTACAGAACATTCCACCCAAACAGAAAAGAATATATTGCTTCTCAGCACCTCATGGAACCTTCTCTAAAATAGATCATATACTCAGTAACAAAGCAAACCTCAACAGATACAAAAAAAATTGGAATAACCCCCTGTATCTTATTGGATCACCATGGCTTAAAGCTAGAATTCAACAGCAGCACTAATTGCAGAAAGCTTACAAACTCATGGAAAATGAACAGGGCTGAATTGAATCAGCCCTGGGTCAAGGAAGAAATAAAGAAATTAAAGATTTCCTAGAATTCGATGAAAATGAATGCAGAACATACCCAGATCAATGGGACACACTGAAAGCAGTGCTAAGAGGAAAGTCCATAGCACTAAATGCCTGCTTAAAGAAACTGGAGAAATCTCACACTAGCAACTTAACAGCACACCTGAAAGCTCTAGAACAAAAAGAAATACCAGCATTCTAAAGCTCTTGTTATGCAACTGGATTCTGTAAAATTACGTAAATGGCATGAGGCTAGGCCATAAAAGGAAAGATACGGTTATCATCCAGATTATACAAAGAGCACAGAGGCCTTGCCTGAGAATATAAACAAAACCGGTTGGTCCGTGAAAATTAATTTTTTTTCTAGAAACATTATCTAGCCCAGACCCTGGATGCCCAGAATATGGGCTGTTGAGGACAACCCTGCTGGCACTCACTTGACCTCTTAGTGGAGGGAATGATGAGCCAATTTTTCTCGGGTCTCCTATTTTTCCCTGAGGCTTCTGTTTAATTGGACTGAAGGAGCAGAACAAACACCATTTTGAAAAAGAACTCCATTTTAGAGAGGACCTAACTAGGGGGCTGAATGCAGTCCAGTGAAGTCATTAAACATTCCCAAGAAACTGTGCCTGCTCTGGTCAAAGTGACCCACCAGAGTGTCCAAACATCTGCTTGCTTTGAACGGTTCTTGTAGGTACCTGATTAACCACTGTCTTGACTGTTTTAAAGTTCCCCTACACCCCAACCAATGAATTCAAAAGTTGTATATTTTCATCCAGTCCCCAAATACTAAGGCTTGCGCCACCCTGCTTGCTAGTTTTCCCTTTAAAGTACCCCCACCCTAAAGACTTGGGCTGTTCTCCCCCACCGGTTGCGGTGGTATGTTGGATTTCTGTTCTAGTTAGCTAACTTGTAATCAATAAACCCCAGTGTGTTTGCATCAGATGCTGGCTCTGTGGTGGTCTTTGGGGGCCCTGTGATACGGGCATAACAAGACTACATTCTTCTACCCAGCAGGTTTGGTTAACATTGATGAGGGAACATACCAGGAAACATCTATATCTGATAGAAACGAAACTGGAGTCCCCGCTTTTGTCAAGTTTTTAAAGCTTTTTTTTTTTCCCCTCCAGGGAGATACATCCAATCCTTATTTTGCAGATGCTTTGTGGGAGTTTTTAAAAATTTTTATTTATTTATTTGGTTTGTGTTTGTTTTTCCAAGACAGAGTTTCTTTCTGGCTGTCCAGGAACTCTCCCTGTAACCCAGGCTGACCTTGAACTCCCTGAGATCAGCCCGCTACAGCCACACTAGTGCTGGGATTAAAGGTGTGTGCCACCACCGCCCAGTTTTTGGTGGGCTACTTTACATTTATATTATAAGCCTCTGCTCACAGTTGAAGGTGAGTATAGGAGGAAGTCATCACCCCAAATTCTCTGTGAGTGTAGGGGAAGTCATCACTCCAAATTCTGAGTGTAGGGGGAAGTCATCACCCCAAATTCTCTGTGAGTGTAGGGGAAGTCATCACTCCAAATTCTCTGAGTGCAGGGGGAAGTCATCACCCCAAATTCTCTGTGAGTGTAGGGGAAGTCATCACCCCAAATTCTCTGTGAGTGTAGGAGGAAGTCATCACCTCAAATTCTCTGTGAGTAAACATTATACTATTTCCTCAGCCTCACACTGGGGTCTAGAAAGATGGCCTTGATTTTCCTTCCCTTGCTCTTGAGCTAGGATTTTATCTATATGTGAATTCATTTTCCAAACGGATGCTTTGTTACATTAGTGATTAATAAGGAAAAATGGTTTTTGTAATCCAACTTCCTAAAATGAAGAGTTTTATTAAATTTTTTATATTTTGTCTCTGTTTCTAATGAGAAAGGATAGAAAGACAGGGAAATTTCAGGCAATATAAAAGGAGAGAGAGAGAGAGAGAGAGAGAGAGAGAGAGAGAGAGAGAGAGAGACTCCTAGCCCAGAAATGCAGCTGGTCTCTCCAGCAGAGATGCAAGAAGCACAATAAGCAGCAGCTCAAGGCTTTCTCATTGCAGCTGTAAGCCTGCAATTGTCTATGACCGTCTCCAGATTAGCAAAGAAAGCACACACACTGAAGATGGTGCACAGCTGTAGTGGTCTCTGGCTTTATTTTTTCAGATTTAAATTCCATCCAAGGCCCCTCTGGAGCTATCCTATAATCTTACTTGTCAAAAGAGAGTGAGAAGAGGAGGGGAAAGGGTTTCCTAGCAACCTTTTGAGAGTTACAGACAGCTGTGAGCTTCTTTGTGGGTGCTGGGAGTTAAACCTGGGTCTTCTGGAAGAGCAACTAATGCTCTTAACCACTGAGCCATCTCTTTAGCTCCTGCCCCTCACTTTTGATGCTTTTCCCTGAGACCTGGCCTGATCCAGATTTCTTGACTTCCAAGCACCTGCCATGCAGTGGGTCTCAATGTGGTCCACCCTAGAATGCTGCCTGAGCTGTGTGGAGCCTAGTGACCTATTGTGATGAACCTGCCCAGAAGTTCTGCATATGCTCCTCTGGAAGGCAGGAGCCCAGCCTTCGATGTGCCTCGTCCCCTGCTGTGCCTCCTGTGGCTGCAGCATCAGCCCCTGCTGTGCCCCACCCCCTGCCACGCCTCTTCTTGCTGCAGCATCACTGCCTGTAGCTTATCTTTGAAGCCTCCTTTGGCCACGCCACATGTTTCAGGGAAACCCTTTCTCAGGGCTTCATTCCCCTCAGAATGGTCCTCACACTTTATGTCTACTTTTGTCTCTTTTTCTAACGGTTTTCTTGTTCTATCTTGCCATTGCTGTGCTTGTCAACAGTAAACAGGCAACTTAAGGCGAAAGGTTGCTGTCCCTCATGAATGGTTTCTTCGACAGGGAAGTGGCTGCTGAAACAGGGCTGAATAACCGCCCTTGGCCCAAAGAGATCCGGCTGGTAGGAAGAGACTAGGGGTGATCACTTCAATACCTTTTTAACATAAGCAATTCAAAACAATGAGGCAAACAGCTTAAAAAGATTTCCGTGTTCTATCTCATGTGATCAAGGGCTGTCTGCTCTGTCACTCCCAATGGTTTCCTGCCCCTTTGGGAAAATCCGATCACGCACCTGAGTTCCATTCTGGGCAGTTACGATCTCAGGACAGCCATCACACATTCGGCACACAACAACCACTCTCCCATGGCCCGATTCGAGGTGACAGAAAGCCTGTCTCTGTACAGTCCTTTCGAGCTCCTTTGTTACCTGGCCCTGCACTTTACGGTGGCTCCCACAGAAAGCTTGTTGTACTCAGTCCATACCACGATTCCCCCACTGAACTACTACGGAGCAAACGTCCCATGGTGCCGTTATATTAATCAGAATGTATTGTTTCAGAGGAGTGTAACTAAATGGCTGCTTCAGGAGGATTTCGAGCAGCCGGTGTCTGGCACCGACACTAAAGCTCCTGCATTCCTCAGACCACTGAGAACAGGCCCGTGCCTCCGTCCACAGTTCCGAGATCTCCACACCCCCAAACAAAAAGGTGGTCAAGGAACTCACCTGGTGGCGAAAACCAATCTGAATCTATTCATAGCCCTCATCCCACCTGTTGGGAGTGTCTAGGAACTTCTTCCCCACAGAAATGCCTTATTTGACTAAAAGTTTCTTAGTGCTCACTGAGGTTTTACCAGCAAATATTCAGCATATTAATTATATTAATCCTTTAAAAAAAAAACCCTAGTGGCAGCCACTAAGTGATAAAACTAAAAAGTAAATAGAACTTAAAATTATTTATTTATTTATTTATTTTTCAAGACAGGGTTTCTCAGTGTAAAAGCCCTGGCTGTCCTGGAACTTGCTTTGTAGACCAGGCTGGTCTCAAACTCACAAAGATCTGCCTGCCTCTGCCTCCCGAGTGCTGGGATTAAAGGTGTGCGCCACCGCCGCCAAGCCAGTTTCCTTCTTGCTTTGGGACCTGGCATCTCTCGTGCAGATAGCTCTAGCTCTATATTAAGACTATACTCGGGCCGGGCAGTGGTGGCGCACGCCTTTAATCCCAGCACTCGGGAGGCAGAGGCAGGCAGATCTTTGTGAGTTTGAGACCAGCCTGGTCTACAAGAGCTAGTTCCAGGACAGGCTCCAAAACCACAGAGAAACCCTGTCTCGAAAAAACCAAAAAAAAAAAAAAAAAAAAAAAAAGACTATACTCGGCAATCTAGATTATTCCTAACGTCTTCCCAACAACCTAGAGATTATCACCATGGAGATTGCTACCATCGTTTTCGCACTCAGGAAAGTGCTACCACATTGTGGCCACCCCAGGAACTCTGTGGTACTTTTTGCATGTCTATCTGAAGTATTTAACAGACTCAAAAGAGCACAGGAAGTTAGGGTCAGTGGGCACCTAGGTGGGTAAAGTTTCCTGCGGCCTGATGATGCACACTTGATGGCCTGATTACATCGCTAGGACCTACAAAAGGTGAAAAAAAGACACCACAGAGCTGTCCCCTGGTCTCAACACACAATCCTGCACTTGTCCCCACATCTCTTTCTCACACACATACACACATCAAAGGCATAGGAAACTAAATTGGAAATCTTTCCACATAGCAGCCTATAACTTGCTGAATCAAAATGTTACCAGTTTTAATACCTCCTCCCTCATAAAATGAACCAGAAATACTAGCAAAACATTTAATTTGAAAGCTAGAGATTGTGTTTCCAAGTGCATTGGTGAATTTAATTGTTACATGATCATTTTATTAGCTTTGCGAATCTCAATATGACATTGTGGTGGTTTGAATAAAATGGCCCCCATAGGCCCATAGGGAGTGACACTATCAGGAAATGTGGCCTTGTTGAAAGAATCACGTCACTGAGGCTGGGTTTTGAGGTTTCAGAAGCTCAACCTGGGCCCAGTAGCTCACTCTTCCTTCCCACCGCCAGCAGATCCAGATGTAGAACTCAGTTCCTCTCCAGCACCATCCATGTCTGCCTGCACGCCGCCATGCTTCCCACCATGATGGTAATGGCCCGAACCTCTGAACTGTAAGCCAGCCCCAATTGAATGTTTTCCTTTATAGAGTTGCTGTGAGCATGTTGTCTCTTCACAGCAACAGAATCCCTAACTACGACAGTAGCCCAGGCTAGCCTCAAAACCTTGCCTGCATGGTATTTCATACATATAATAAAAAAATACTTAGGGAAATTTCTCCTCGTGTCTATGTGGACTTTAGTGGATCACTTTGAGATTTATACCCTTGCCAATCAGAACATCTAACCGAATCACAGCCAATCTGCTAAGAAGGGTCCTAATCATTTGATTTCATGTGGTAGGTGCTCTCGGTGGCCTAGTAGTTAAAGTTTGCTGTTCTCAGTTTATCTCATAAGGAAATAACAAGGAAAACAAACAAATAAACAGGCAAACAAAACCCCAGTTTAGTCCTTCAGTGTTGAATGCACCCGATCCCTGTTGTGTGAGCTGGAGAAAATCCTGATAAAGTGCGAAAGGTTAAAACAAACAAACAAACCAAAGCCCTTGAGTACAGGTACAGGATGGGTGAGTGCGCTTAGAATAAACATTTCCTTCAGCAAAAATAGCCAGGCTTACCTGCACTGAACCTAAAAGGTTTATGAAGTAAAAATGTGGAACTGCTTTTCCACTGGGCAAAAGGAACGAGGAGGCGAAGACACCGGGGAAGGTGGAAAGCAGCCCCACCCGGGTGACTTTCTGCTGAGAAGATGGAAGGCGGTCACCAGCTGGCTGTGGGGGCTGGGGATGCAAACAGGGGGCTGGCCGTCAACATTGAGGTGAGCATGCCCTTTAGCACAGTTGAGTTGGGCAGGGTCATTCCCCACCGCAAACATTTTAGCAGCTGTGGCCCTTGGATGCCATTTATGAAGGGGTAGAGGGTGGAAACAAGTTTATAATTGTAACTGTTTCTTTGCCACTGATGTAGCCACTATGTGACTATAGAAAAAGCGGCCACTCCTTTTGTTGTTGTTTGTTTTCTTAACCTGTGTGTGCGTACAGTATGTGCGTGCACATGTGTGTGACCAGGGGTCAAGACCGGGTAATAGTCTTCACTTTTTACCTTAACCAGAGTCTCTTGTTTGTTGCTGTATGTGCCGGACTAGCTGAACATTAAGCTTTTGGGGACTTTCCCATCCCTGGCTCCCACCTCCCAGTAGGAACCCTGCAATTGTAGAAAATGCCTTCCTTTTACAAGGTTCTGGGATCTGAATGCAGGTCCTCAGACTTGCTTAGCAAGCATGTTACCCACTGAGCAATCTCCCCAGCTGTTGCCCGGTACCCCTGATGGCTCCCGAGGAAGCCGGCACGTGGGAGAAAGGATCAGCTGCTGGGTGGAGGAGAGACGCCAAGTGGAAAATGGAAGCAGAACGGAGAGCAAAAGGCAAGGAAAATGAATTCTTAGCAACTTGCAAGAGCTGTCTTTAGCTTTAGGGACTCTTTGCACTTCCTTTCCATGAAATAAATTGGAGCCCACAGGCGAGTTCTGAAATCAGCGCGTGTAGGGAAGGGCGTTAGAGAACCTGCTGTTGTAGATCATGTGACCAAAGGGACACGGGCAATGTTTGTAAACAGGGCACTTGGAAACGAAGGGCTTGAGAATACTTTGAAAAGATATTATTTTAAAAATCAGGAAATAGACAAATTAAAGTTGAAGGAAAATTAGAATATTTAACTCCTTCTCCTAGGCATCCAGCTAAAGTAAACAGACAAATTAAAGTTCTAACATACCTGCAAAGCCTGTTAGAAAGCAGACCCTCGGGCACCCGGGCCATGGACTCCTCAGTCCTCCACCCTGAAATGCTCCAGCCACGGAGGGACCTCCGCAAGCTCGTGCCATGTGACCGACTGTACAGAATTTCTTCCTGCCTTTCCCCACCAACCGGCTCCTGTTTATACACTGACAAGAGTCGAAAACCTCAAGTTGAAACACGAGACAAAAACCCTCAAGATGTTATTGAGTGTATTAAAATAAAATCAAAAATAGAATTATTAAGTATGTACACAACAGCGTAAGTGAAAGGGGCGGACACAGCGGTTTCCAACTGGAGTTTACAGTGCAATACCCAGGTGGGTAACAAAGCTTCTCGGGTCCTGCTGGAGGCTTCTCCGTGGCCACCTCCTTCCTACCTGCAGGTGTAAATAGTCTCTCACACATCTTACACAATTCAGAAAAGAGAAAAGAATCACAAAAATAGTCCCAAACATGGCATTTTTTCACTTCTTAGAGTACAGCTAAAATGTATGATTCATAAAATGTTCAAGTCATTTGAGGCAGTCAAAGACAGACTTTACGTTTTTTGGAAGGCCTTGTAAAGATTCTTACGCTTACGTCAAAGTTCTCCCAAAGGACCCTGTCAGAAAAGCCTTTAGAGAATACTATAATTGAAATAGCCAGACCATTAAAAACATTTCCCCAGAGGGCAGAACTCTCCTGCCGTCACTGGGAGGTCTGGGTGGTGGTGTAGCTCCAAAGGGCCCCAGTTCCGCAGTGGTCTCGGCCTGCCCATACATGATGCTCCTGCAGGGCAAGCGGGTGCTACCTCCCGCCCGGCCGTCCGCCTTACCACAAAGGAAAATGTTTAACAGTCTCAGACTGGAGTGGGGGTGGGGTGGGCTGGGGGTGACGGGGTGCGGAGGTGGGGAGGAATGAAATCTCCACAGCGAAAACAGTCAAAGTTAGAAAAGATGGCTTCACGTGTAAAACCTAACAGGCTGTATTAGTAGTTTTTAAAGAAGTAAGACAAAGCATGGAGGAGCTCAGGGAACATCTGCTTGTGCATGAGGTTATTTTTGCTAAGTGAGTTTAGTTCCTGCTGCATCTGGAAATTTGTGGCCGACAGTCTCTGAGCCGGAGTCACGTGTAGAGCCGGCGCGGTGCGTATTGGAGGGAGCGGGTGGGTGTTTGTATTCTGCCTGTGGTCCCACCGAGCAGTGACCACCCGTGTAAGAAACAGCATCTCAAGTCCAGGGTGTTCTTCCTGAGTTAATCTGGCCTGTCCGTCAGGAACCAGGAACACAGAGGGTCCTGGCGCGAGATGATTGGCTGCGCCCGAAGGCTGCTTTTCCTGCTAATTAGAAGGGGCAGGACTCCGTGCCCACTACGGCTGCTGCTGGTACTGCCCTTCCGTGGCGGTGTAGAAGTCATCCAGGACGCTCTGGAGGTAGTCAAACGTCGGCCTCTCCTCCGCCTTTTCTTTCCAGCACATCTTCATGATGTCGTAGAGCTCATCTGGGCAGTTCTCCATGCGTGGCATCCGGTAGCCCTGGGACAGCGCACTCATCACGTCGGCGTTGGTTCTCCCTGTGGCCCAGAACAAACAAAACAGCAGCCATGGTGAGGTTAGAAGCCCAGTTCAACGGCATAGAACTGCAGGGACCCGCTAACTGCTGGCAGCCTGGGGCTAGGACGGGAAAAAAAAAGCTTCCTCGAATCTGCTTATGGGTTGGAGGATAGTCTCCCCAAATTCATAGGTTGACGTTTTAACTGTCAGTCCCTCAGAGTGGTACTGTAATTGGAGATAAGGCCCATAAAGAGGTGATCAAGTTAAAATGAGCCTTGTAGGTGGGTTCCGTTAAGTTGGGAGCGTTACTCTAGCCCCTGGTATCCATCCCAGCCCCCTGGCCTGGGAGTTGCACGGGTCTGGACTCCAAATCCCAGCATGCCAGGGTATTTAAGTGGACTGCCAGGGGAGGAACACGTGATCCCGGGTTTGCAAGTGCTCCCTTTTCTGTCTCCCCTGCCATGCTCTCTGCCCCCGAGAGCACTTAATAAGGCAGAGAAGGAACTCTGCAGGCAACTCAATCAGTATGTTCTAGAATGGACACGTGTGTCAAGGAATCAGTTCGCAAAGGCAAAATCAGGCATATCTCGTAGGCATCATAACCGAATTAGACTCCCAGATTCCACATTAAAAACCTAGCAAGGGGGTACACATTTGTAATCCAAACTCTGGGGGCCAGTGGGAGTGGGGCAGCGGAGGGCAGCGGAGGTGAGGCTAGCCCATCACCAGTCTAGCCTACTTGGTGAATTCCAGGCTAATGAGAGATTGTCTGGAGAAAACAATAGACAGCACCGAAGAGTGAACCCCAGTGTTGTCCTCTGGCCTCGACAAGCATGTGTACACGTGCGTGCCTGTACTCATACATGTAATTCGCCTGCACGTCTGTAGATAACTCCCTCACACTAACGTGCACACACATACATACAGACTGATACGGGACTCGGCTGACCTTTTACATTAACCACACCAGCCCGATATTCACCCCCAGTTTCCCCTTTGGCAGGGCAGATTCTTTTTAGCATTTAAAAAAAATTACAAATATCCTAGACACATCTCATCCTTGGACGCCCCTCCAGCCCTTCACTGACTTCCCTCCATAGCACAGGGGTGCTAAGGAGCCTCCCCTGATGTAACCTGTGGAAGAATGCTTGTCCCTGCCCTGCAGGAGCTCTGGTGTCTAAATGGAAAGAATCAAATAAGCTTTGTAATAGTCTGTATCTCTTTTCTAAAATTTCATTTATTTATTATGTGTGTGGGTGTTTTGCCCAAGTGTATGTCTGTGTTATCCCATGCACACAGTGCCTAACGAGGCCAGAAGAGGACATCAAATTCCCTGGGTCTGGAGTTATAGATGGTTATGAGCTACCACATGGCTGCTGGGAATTGAACCCTGGGCCCCTGGAAGAGGAGCCAGTGCTCTTAACTGCTGAGCCATCTCTCCAGCCCCTTTCTTCCATTTGTATCTCTTCCAAGCTGTTTAAGTGGTGAGTTAATTTTCCTCAAGTCTGCTCATGAAATCCCGCTTTCCTCGCTGTCTCCTAGAGTCCTGTGACTGGAAGATTTCAGGCCTTGCTGCCTAGGCAACGAGCAGATAGGTATCACTTTTCTGTAACTGGAACTTGGGTCTCCACAACATTCTGTGACTCTAGCTATTGGGTCCACTTCTGAAGAAATGTCTGGTTTTACTTCTGCTTGAAGTTCTAGGGTGCTAGTGGGGCTGCAAGCTTGGTTAGGAATATCTCGCTCACTTCCTTCCTGAAGAATCCTTGGTTGCATTAAAGGTCAGATGCCTACAGAAGATAAAGCTTTGTGTGGTCTCCTAAGCCTCCCTGCAGATTTTTCTAAAGAGCATCCTCAAAGCTGCAGACCAAGGGCAGCACGTGCCACCCTGCCTGGGGAATCCACTTTCGAAAGAGAAGAAAGAAGAATCCAAAACTTGTCTTCTCATGCTTGAGTGAACAAACAGCAAGCCATGATACAGCAAGTCCAATAAAAGAGCGGAGATGGGAGGCAGAGCTCCAACCCATGCTAAACCCATAGCTGCCGCTTAGTTTGTGGCTAGACTAAAGAAGGCAAACGCCCATGGGCTGGAAGCCTCCAGGCTTTCACGCTGCATCCTTCATTCCTTCCACAGGGCTTGCTACTAATCACCATGGGTTATGAAGGAGCACTAAGTTCCGAGGAAGGCAGAGAGATGGTTACCATAGAGAGCTGTCTTCAGGTGACACATAGCCAAGAGGAAAAGACGCTCTCACTTGGGGACAGGGAGGTAATATCCAGAGAGCAGGAAGTGGCATTCAGGGAGCAGGAGGAACAAGCAGAAGCGACAGACTGGTCAAAGAGCAAGGGAAGGAGGAAGATGTGGTAGAGGGATTAGAAAACAAACTGGGGGCTAATGACAGGAGAAGGGAACCCATCAAGACTGTAGAACATTCCAGGACTCAGGGACTTCTGGGTAAAGGGAAAACCAGAAATATACTTTTTTTTTTTTTTTTTTTTTTTTTTTTTTTTTTTTTTTTTTTTTT
>NW_026067897.1:10191655-10409091 GCF_014885135.2 Alexandromys fortis
TTCGAGAAAGGGTTTCTCTGTGGCTTTGGAGCCTGTCCTGGAACTAGCTCTGTAGACCAGGCTGGTCTCGAACTCACAAAGATCCGCCTGCCTCTGCCTCCCGAGTGCTGGGATTAAAGGCGTGCGCCACCATTGCCCGGCCAGAAATATACTTTATAAGTATTTCCTAAGTATCATTTAAGGTCAAGGCAGATATTCACAGTAGGATGCATTTGAAATTTTGGGTTCACACATGGTTGTAAAAAGCCAGAGACGACATGATGACATCAGGCCAATGACATAAAAAACCTGCGTGATTTTCAAGCCTAATATCCTTATAAGAGTGCAGTCGAGGTCACGTGCAGGGACCCTCTCTCCTCATAAAAACCATATACAAATATAATTGTAATTTTGGTTTTAAGACAAAAATGAGGCTCTTTTGCCTTCCCTCCCATTTCCCCCCTATAATTTACCCAAAAACAAACAACGGTGAAAGAGAGAGCACGAAATAGAAGCTTAGACTCCACTTTTGATGAAGCTCAAGACATCTGGCATCAGGGAGAGGCAGCAGCAGCCTGAACCAAGGGGAAGAAAGGCAAGCAAAGTGCCTACCGAAAGGAACAGCAACAAGCATGTTGGCCCACCCTGACATAACCTGGGAAGTCTTCAGATGAAGTGACAAGCCCCTGACAGGGGCAGGGGCGGGCAGTGATCACAGGCAGTGAGTACCCAGAGCTTGTCTGGCTGTGCCCCTGCAAATGTGGTACATAGACCGGGGAGGGTGTGTCCTCCTGGAACTCATGTTGAGGAGTGAATGGTATTCCGAAAGTATGGGGAGGTGGACTGTGAAAAAAGAGGGATAGACTGACCGAATGGTGGTGGAGCACGTCTTTAATCTCAGCACTCGGGAGACAGAGGCAACGGATCTCTGCGAGTTCAAAGCCAGCCTGGTCTACAAGAGCTAGTTCGATTACAGGTTCCAAAGCAACAGAGAAACCCTGCCCAGAGAGGGGGTGCTAGGCTGGTAAGCAAGATGGATACCTTTCTCATAGGAGCCAGTGCTTGCTCTTGCGGGCCCCACATTAGTCACCCAGAGAGAATTTTTAGGAAGTGAGGCTATCCCCTCCACTTAGCTCATTCTACACGAGCCTGCTCACCCTTCTGCTTTCTACCATGCATTGAAGCCGTACAAGTTCCTCACCCTGTGGCAGCAAGCTCCTGAGTACTGGGTACTGGAGTTACAGACAGTTGTGAGCTACCATGTAGGTCCTGGTCCTCAAGCCTAGGTCCTCCCGAAGAGCAGCCAGTGTTCTTAACTGCTGAGCCATCTCTCCGGCCACTAAAAATTTAGCTTTAAATTCATCTTATTCACACAGTTTTTGACTAAAAGACGCTAGTGAGAAATTGGGAATTTTAGAAGAACCCTTCTTCATGTCAATACAGACTCTGGAGGCAGGCAGAGCCGGTAGAACAATGGAATTCAGCTGTAGATATGAATGATGCCCTCAGTGACATCCGAAGATTGGAAGAGTCCTTCACTGCTGAACAGTAGCAACTACCTCCTGAAGGGAGAGACTACCACCCGGCTCACCACCCGAGTTCTCACAAGTAGATGTTGAAGGCCCTGGTTTCTTGTACATTCTGCTCCATCTGGATGGAGCCCTGCCTTGGAGGAGGCCATCAGTGTCTAAGGTGCCTCATTTAAGCGCCCAGAGCAGTACCAAGCGCAGACGAGGTAGGAAGTGGTGGACTCAGAGAAGGAAGAGTAGGATAAAAGCCAAGAAGGACCCACACATCTTTCAGAAAGATTTTCACAGAGGAGGACGTCCCGGAACTCTGCCGGGAGCACGGATTTGGGGTAGACGGCGCTATTTTACTTTGTAACCGTCTTCAGGCTGTTTAGCTTTTCCTTCACACAGAACACGCGAGAGGGAAGTAGGCAAGCAATACCTGGGTAGGGGATTTTCCCGTAGGTGACAATTTCATACAGGAGAATTCCGAAGGACCACACATCAGACTTGATAGTGAAGCAGCCAAAGTTGATGGCCTCTGGAGCCGTCCACTTGATAGGGAACTTAGCACCTGCAGAGGGAGACACGGGCTTTTACTCAGAGCTCAGGCTGGAAGGTCATGGATCATTTTCTCCTTTGAGTTTTTAGAAATTCAAGTTATTTACTTGGAATAGGTAAGATACATGCACAGTCAAAACAGACGTGGTATCAAATGCCATTCCCTTTGGGCCCTCCCTTCCTTAGAAGCACAGTTTCTTTTAGAGCCTGTAGGTGGGCTCTGTAACTGGCCTAACTTTAACCGCAAAAGGACATGGCATACCATGTAAAGACATTTTGCTTAGTGTGTATTTTTGCCTGTCAAACCAGACTTTTTAGCACTGATCTACGGTGTAGACATTTTATAGAGGCGAGCATGCTGGTGTTTTCCTGTAGTCTCAGATAAGGCAGAAGGATCTCTTGATCCTAAGAGTTTAAAACCAACCTGGACAGTCAAGCAGGACTCCATCTCAAAACACCAAACATAAAAAACATAACAAAATGTCCCTACAAAACAGTTCAGATTTTTCTTTAATAAGAAAAGTCATGGAACAGCTAAGGGTTCGTAGCCATCACTTGAAAACATTGCTTTTACCGTGTCTTGGCATGAAGTTTCATACACATATTGGCTGCAAAGCAAGGCCCTATCTGGAAGGTGGAGGCAAGGTGGTCTGTGGGAAGGGAGGGAACACATGGTGGGCTGTGGGGGGTGGGGAAGGGGAGGGCATCAGGCATGGGGTAGAAGGTGGGGGAAGCGCACAATACGCTCACATAGAAAAGGCCCCGTAACTCTCTGCGTACATACCTTCCCGCGCTGTGTACTCGTTGTCTTCGATGACTCTGGCGAGGCCAAAGTCTGCGATCTTGCACATGAGGGAGTCCGAGACCAGGACATTAGCCGCTCGCAGGTCCCGATGGATGTAGTTCTTCCGCTCGATGTAGGCCATGCCCTCTGCGATCTGCAAACGGAATGGGCCCAGGTTTGAATTTTAGGTAAGCGGTTATGGCTTGCCATCTCAGAAAACTCAACAATCCTTGAGTGTGTGACATCCCTTTATGTGAATTATTCTGATTGCTTGAGGTTTTAAGATAGTGATAAAGTCACCCTCAAGTCCTTTCTAGAATCTCCCCCTAACATCTCTAACGGCGGTAGTTTTAAAAAAAGATTTTTTTCACTACGTGTGTGCATATGCGCACATGTGTGCGTGTGTGTTGTGTCTTTGGGAGGGAATGTAAACTTTGAGGGCAGGTGCTCATGGAGACCAGCAGGGGGCATTTAGAGTCCCCTGGAGCTGGAGTTACAGGCAGTTCTGAGCTGCCCGACAGGAGTGCTGGGAACTGAACGAGGTCTTAACTGGGTAGCTATTTCTTCAACCCCATCGCAATACTGTTTGTTTTGTTTTTTCTTAAATAACAGTATATTTCAACATCTTTTAAAGTGTAAAACTATTTTGCCTGTAAAACCTGCCCACGCTGATGGGCAGATGCCATTCTTCAGTGAGGAAACATATGTTATGCTCCGGATGTTTCTGTCCCCCAAGTTTATATATTGACACAGTGACCCCCAATATTATCCTTAATGTGTTGGTGGTCATAAAGTAATTATGTCAGGGAAGCAGGGCAGACTTGGTGACCTTATATAAAAGGCCGCATAGAGCTTCTTGGCTGTCTGTGAAGGAGAACTGGCCCATGCCAGTCTCTGAATGTGCTGACGTTTTCTCCTGGCTGTCTGTCCCTAGGACTGTGGGAAATAAATGCCTTTTGTCTGAGCCATCCAGTCCATGCTATTTTGTGGCAGGAACCAGAACTGGGACAACAGGAATGGAGAATGTGATGTCCCAATACAAGAACATTCATAAGGCACCAGGAGCAGGATATGAGTGGTGTGCTGGCTGGCGAGATCCTCTCTGTCAGGCTAAGGAAGGGGTGTGGTTCCAGATCGCCAGAGCCTCGCAGCACAGTCCCTTGGAATGAACGGAGCATACCAACAACCAAGCAAGACCATGGGGGAAGATGAGAATTCAAATAAACAGTAGCAGAGAGAGGAGAAGCGACCACTTAGTGCGCTGGTAGACAATGCGGCACAGCTCCAAAGTCAGCGAAAGGATTGTACTGCCAAATCACACAGTCAAGGATAAGGAAGGAAGTATGTGTGCCTGTGTCTGTGTGTGTGTGCGTGTGTGAGAGAAAAGAGGAGTTAGAGGAAGTCACCTCCAATCAGGATTATTTCTCACCATAGTGAGCTGATTCTGGCAGATTCTGTGTGGCCTACAGCAGCTCAGTTGGGAGGACCTCACTTCCTCCTCCTCCTCACTTCACTGATGTGAACCCCATCCGAGCCCCTTCCCCCTCCGCTGCTCAGCAAAGGAGCGGCTCTTTATCACTCCCTTTTCCTCTGGGCCACATCCCGGTTACCCATCCAGGTCATCCAAGCACACAGGATTTGGCAGGTGTCATTCTTGGGGTCACAAAAACCTGAGAACAAGCCGGGCGATGGTGGCACATGCCTTTAATCCCAGCACTTGGGAGGCAGAGGCAGGTGGATCTCTGTGAGTTCGAGACCAGCCTGGTCTACAAGAGCTAGTTCCAGGACAGGCTCCAAAGCCACAGAGAAACCCTATCTTGAAAAACCAAAACCAACCAAACAAACAAAAAAGCCCGAGAACAGTCGATATATCCCAGAACTACTTCAAAGTCTAGTACCCAGAACTTCACTCCTGATGGCCACCAAGGAATGATGTGGGGTTCCCCTCTGTAAGCTGTCAATACCGCTGATTAATAAAGAAGCCGCTGTGGGCCTATCGTGCACAGAATAGGGCAAGGCGGGAATTCCAAGTAGACAGAGGAGGAGAGAGTAGGTGGAGTCAAAGAGAAGCCATGTGGTCACGGAAGGAGACAGATGGTGGATGGAACCTTACCAGTAAATCACGAGCCTTGTGGCAATACATAGAATAATGGAAATGGGTTAATTTAAGATGTAAGAGCTAGCTAGCAATATGCTTAAATGATTGGCCAAGTAGTGTTTTAATTAATACAGTTTCTGTGTGATCATTTCGGGTCTGGGTGGCCGGAAAATGAACGAGCAGTCTCTGCCAACAAAGGAACACTGTCCAGATGCCTTGACAAGGCTGCCACGGTCCTACAGAACCTGCTTCTGCGCATCCTCCAGCTTCCTCACCATGACCACTCCCACAGCCTCCTGGCTACCACCCTTGTGCCCATGCATCTCCACCGTTCCCCATTCTACCTGTGGGCCCATCTCATGTGCCTACTGCCAAGTGCGTGCATCCCTGGGCGCAGCTGACACAGCTCCCCACTTTGCCCACTTTGCAGATGAGCTGTATCCGCTCCTCCATCCAGCTCTAGAAACACTTCAAGTGCAATGGCAAGGGAACCTGGCCGCGGAAGGCGTCATACTTATGTGACAATTGGTGAGCACACAAAGCAGAAGTCAGGTGTTGACAACAGGAAAACCTGAGGCTGAGCTGGATAGCAGTGACTGGGTGGCCCCTGCTTTCCCCCGCTCTCAACGTCCCTAGGCACTCAGAAGATGCACCCTGATCTGGAAAATATTCAAAACAGCTTCAACAGGAAGTCCACAGAAGGTGGTGAGAACGAGAGTCCTGGTGAGGGCGTGCGGCATGCGTGACTTCCTCTAGAAGACCTGTGGGCCATGGCATAGAGGGCAGGGGGTGATGCAATATGAGGGAGGTAGGAGTCAGGCCTTGGTTTTTTTGTTTGCTGGCACGCCAGCCTCAACCAGGCTTACTCGGGAGGGCCGCTAAAGCTGGAGCGTGCAGAGCACGCTGGGACTAAGTAGAAAATGAGGGCAAGAAGTTGTCGTCCAACTGGGTAGAATATTTGAGCTTAAGGAGACAGTGAGATGTCTCAAGAAAAGGAGCCAGGGGCAGGTTCAAAAGGGACACCAAGGAGCCAGGCGGTGGTGGTGCACGCCTTTAATCCCAGCACTCGGGAGGCAGAGGCAGGCGGATCTCTGGGAGTTCGAGGCCAGCCTGGTCTACAGGAGCTAGTTCCGGGACAGGCACCAAAGCTACAGAGAAACCACGTCTCGAAAAACCAAAAAAAAAAAAAAAAAAAAAAAAGGGACACCAAGGGTGTGGTCTCTATGGACACTGTCTGGGCCTCTTTCTAGTACTCCTTAGTAACCAAGCCTTTGTGGAATTTTAGGTCACAGAGACCCACCTAGCTCCTGTTCTAAGTTATATAGAACCTGGGCCAGGTGGGCAAAGGAGCTGGAGCTGGCAGATACGCCGACTTGGGCTGGAACTGCGGGGAACTGGAAACCTGTGTGGGACACAGGATCTGAGCAGCAGCACAGGCAGCAAGGGCTCACCTCACCCTCGTGCTTGTCCACGGAGTCCCATGTTCAGCTCATCCTAAGAACATTCTAGGAACCTGAAGGAAGGTTCGCATCACACCCAAGCCAGGCACCTGCTGCAAGGGTTTCAAAGCGATTCTCGGAAACAGTGAGTCTTGAATAGGCCTTGCTTACTCGGGCTTTCCATTCTAGTCAGAAGGTTTTGTGGAACTCAACTTCCAGACAGTAATATGGGTGTGGCTGAGACAAGATTCTGAGCGTAGCTCTAGCTGGGCCGTGTAAATTGTAGTAACCCAGTAAGGTGAAAGGCTATCACACACCATAGCTCCTCTTGTCCAGGCCCCTCTCTTCAGTCCCCATCTCCACTGTCTTGTTCTTTTCTGGCTTCTAAAAACTAAGCAAACAAAACCCTTTAGAATTAAAATAGTTTTGCGTTAGCCAGAGAAAATCTGGCTATGTCTAATAGCACCAGGAAGAAACCAGAGCCAGCTCCCACTGGTCCAGTCTAGGGACGAGGCTCTGGTCATAGGATTCCTTCTTCCTCTTTCAGGACACTTAGCATTCTGCACTGCAGGAAGAACTGTCATAGAAATACATCAAGCTGGGCTGGAGAGATGCTTCAGAGGTTAAGAGCAGTGGCTCCTCTTCCAGAGGTCCCGAGTTCAATTCCCAGCAACCACATGGTGGCTACAGCCATCCATAATGAGATCTGGTGCCCTCCTGCATGCAGGCAGATCACTGTATGCATAATAAATCGGGAAGATTCTAGCCTCCATCCATCCTGGTGTCTCTGCTCCAGAGAGCAGAGCTGTCCGGTCCCTCTCGAAGCAGAGCAGAGTCTGACCTCACTTCCTCTTCCGCCCAGAATTCTATTCTGTTTACTCCTCCAACTAATGCTTTAACCTATGAGGCCAAGCAGTGTGTTTATTACTTAACCAATGAAATCAACAGATTGATATATGACACTCCCACATCAGGTGGTGATGGTGGTGATGATTGTAACAGTGATGGTGGTGATGATGGTGGCAACAGTGGCGATTAGTGATGTAATTGTGATGACAGGTAGTCAGGGAGATGCTAATAATCACCACTTCCTCTGCTACTAATTAAAAACTCATTGTGTTTTACGTCCTTCATGTTTAATTTATGTCTGTCCAGTAGGCAGGTTTTACTTCCACTGAACACATGAAAATGAGCTTAGAGAAGTTAAGGACTCCATAAAACACCAGGGTGAAGGAAGCCGTGGAGGTTCACTCCATGACCTAGACGTCTGTCCAGTATGATGACTGGCATTTGGAAGTATTTATGACCGAAACAAATGCCTCTCTCTCAGTGAAACACACCATGGCTGTGTGCTGCTGTCCTGGGAGGAAGGGCCGAGCTACCAGGCAAGGCAGAGAACTATGAACCACAGGGTCCACATCAGCTGGCACCGTAGGCACAGAAGGTTGTAATGGTGCCACCTGGGGTGAAGGACGGCCTTGTCTTGTTAGCTGCTAGACAGACTTGCTGCGTCCGAGTGTGAGCAGAGACACGGCCTCTCCAGTGCGCCTTAGGATGGAAGAGAGGCTTCAGGGGCTGCCTCACCCAATCCAGTCAGCTGACTCTCCTCAACTGACAGCGGGCCAGCCGAGCACCTTCAGCGCCCATCAGCTGAGTGGCCTGCACTTCACAACCAGAGCCCAGAGCAACAGGCCAGAGACAGGAAGTATCTATCGGCCGCTAACGGAAGCCACCCAAGGAGCTGCAGCAGGCAGGAAACACCGCTGCCTCTTCCAAGGAGAGGCTCAGTTTGGGGGGGCTGGAGGGTGAGCTGGGTCAGGGCTGGCTCTCAGGCCTTGGTCAGAATCCCAGAGTCCACTATGGACTGCTAGCCTGTCATGTTTTAGTCTATTCATAGCTACGCGTTTGCTTGGCAACAGGGATTCATTCTGAAAAATCTATCATTAAGTGATTTTATTATTGTTCAAGCATCTTGTGCTAAACTCACATAAACTAAGGTGGTGACATCATCACGGGGTGACATAATCTGTGACCGTAGTTGTATACGCAGCCTGTGGCTGCCGCACCATTATCATGCCGTGTATCACGATGTGGCTTTTCACACCACGTTGTCCTTACGGCATGATAGTTCTTGCTATCTCATTTCCCTACAGTTAGCACAGAGTCTTAATATACACACATAGCCTTATATGTACACACAGAGTCTTATATACACACATAGCCTTATATGTACACACAGAGTCTTATATACACACATAGCCTTATATGTACACACAGAGTCTTGCATGTACAAACAGCTTTATATGTACACACACAGCCTGACATATACACACGGGGCCTTACATATACACACACAGCCTTATACGTACACACCAGCCCTACATGTTTAAACACATTTATGGTGAGTGGGGTGGGGTGGAGATAAAATATAAACTCCAGAGTCTTTTTACTTTGCAAGTAATTTTCTCCTAGGATACAACTTCAGGAATGTTCAACCAGACTAAAGATTTAGAAGAAACTTGTTTGGACAAGCTCACATACATTTTCCATCTACTAAGTGGAAAATTGATCTTCCCATTCCCCAAACAAGGGGTGTCTACTGTGATCTGTCTCATCAGCCCCCTTGACACTGCGGCAGGGTCGGTCTGAGGAAGGCAGCACTGGCCCCTCTCCACCGTGAACACAAGCTTTCTCTCACCACTGCACGCTCTGAGCGCCACACTGGGGTGTGGAGAACATGGAAGACCCTCAGTGACACACAAGAGGCCTTCTTTATGGAAATTTAACTCTAGCGGGAGAGGTCAATTGTGTCGCAAAGCCAGGCAGAGCCCAAATCATTCTCCTTGCAGGTGGCTTACTTATTCATGATGTTCATTCCCAGGTCTGTTACCTGCCTCCCCCATCACCCCACATGGCGCAGCTTCTAGCTAGGCTCAGTGCATGATACTCGGGATGCAGGCAGTTCCTCTCCTACCTCGTCCTTCGCGTGTTCATGGATGCTGGCTTGGCTGTCACTGAGAAACTTCCCGATGCTTCAGACAGATAACCAAGTGCCTCATGGGTGACCTGGTGTCTCTGCCCTTCCTAATTGCTACAGCGTTGGGGGAACTTCAGCAAATGGCGGGCGAAAGGTTGTTGTTGGTTATAAGACCCACACTACAGTCAGCTGACTTGGGGAGAAAGGAATCATGGTACCGCATAAAGGGCTGAATGCCTCTCTACCCTCCTCAGGAAATCCCAGCCTCAGTGAGAAGCCAAGACTGAAAAGGCAGCCTGCCTAGGAACGGGCTGTGAAAATACATCAGTCATTCAAGCAGGCAGCAAGAGACACTAAACACGGGGCCAGCAAAGGGCAGGGGAGAAGGGTTTAGCCACCATGTGGCCTCAGAGGCTCTGCTCTGTGGGGCAAGCTCACCTCCCTTCCTTGTTTGCCACTTGCTTCCTAGGGCTGAGGAAAACGCTCAGCTAGTTAACTCGAGGCACCAGGAGCAGAGGGAGCAAGGACAACATCAGTTAAGAGAAAAATGAGCAACTGACATACATCCCAGTCTCTGAAGTGACGTCCCCAGCAGGGAGAAGCATCTAAAGACAAGAGCGGAAAACAGCGAGTTTACAAATAAACCAAACAAGGACCGAGAGCACAGCATTTGTCTCATGATACCCAATTGCCACAGAGACAACAGATAGTAATAGTCATTGATTCCCCACGGGGGTCCCTACACTGCAATCTGTAAATGCAGTCAGGGGATCATGGAACAGAAAGCCCATCATTGCTGTGCAATCTTCTTTGTGTGTGTACGGCGGTGGGGGGGGTGTCAAACTTTCTTGGAAATTTTAGCGTTATTGAGTTGTAATATTCAGATTTCCCAAGGAAGAACCAGTTAGAAATAAAATCTGCTTTGCTGTAGATGACGGAGGTGATGAGTACAGCTACCATTGAACAGTTTCTCCTCAGCCCAACACTGCGCAGCTTCTATCATAGCCGGAACTAGCCCACATGACAGGTTCTGTTCATAGCAAAGAAGAGGAGATGGAGGCCGGAAGTCTGTGCCAAGCGAGGCCAAGATCTGAATCCATGTCCAGAGGGCTCCATGTGAGCACACGGGCTTCCGCCTTGAAAAACAGTGCTCACCAAATTGGCAGCAGAGATAAAGGAGGGAAGGAGGAAGGTGATGATGAGGTAACTTAAAAGCCAGTCAAGGCGAAGCCTGCCGTCTGGGAGCCGGTCCTCACAGCTGAGGGCGAGGGTGGAGAATGGCGCACACACCTACTCAAGGGCACTTCTGGGGCTGGTCAGAATGTAACCGGCCACCAACAGACAAGAATCCCAGCTTTCCAAGGGTGGCTCCACCAGGCCACGGATCGTGTTTAAGTTAGTATGTGGCCACGGATCGTGTTTAAGTTAGTATGTTACCATTAAAAAAAAAATCACTTTCTTTAGGAGCAGGGAGGAATTGTCAGTTACTTTTCTTAGACTTTCTCTTGTGAAGTCACCCACGTATGTCTACTTAACACTGCAATCAAGTGTGTAAATGAGCAAGAAAAGAACAAGTTCTAGTGAGGGGCTGGGGACCCGAGCAGATGCACACAAGCAGCTTGGTGGGCTGTTACTGTTAAAATAGAATTACTGTAGACCCCATAAAGTCTAACGAAGGAGAATTGACTCCCAGAACCGACATAGGAAAGCTTTTAATCCTAGAGCTGGGGAGGCAGAGACAGGAGAACCCCTGTGGCTCGCTGGGAGACAGAGACAGGAGAACCCCTGTGGCTCACTCGACAGCCAGTTCAGTGAGAGACCCTGTCTCAACAAGAGGTGAACTACTCCTAAGGAATGGCACATGAGGTTTATCTCTAGCCCTTCATACACACATGCACATATACTTGTACATGCTTGCGCGTGCACACACACACACACACACACACACACACACACACACGAAACCACTGTAGGGCTTGAGCAAGACTTGCACACTGGTGTTCCGAGAAGCACTGTTCACAGTAGCAGCCCAAATACCCACTGGTGGTTGAGTGGATAAACAAAACGCAGTATGTGCATAGCGTGGAGCACTATTCTGTCAGCAGAAGGTGTTGGGAGCCAGGCAAGCGAGTCTTGGAGCAGCGTATGACTATCTGTCCAAAGGGTTCCCGCAAGGCAATTATGGCAACGGATTCTCACTTGGCAAGGACCAGGAGATCATGGGACAGTGTAGGAATTTGCAAAATCCCTGAAAGTTCTGTTCTTTCTTGAATATTTTCCCCTAAGATTCAGCAGTTGGCTAATGCTTCTCAGATTTCTTATCTGAAATTATTAATTACAACTCCCAGTCCTAGGAACTTTTCTGACTCAGGATAGATAGTTTGATACCTATGAGAAAGCAACACTTTGAACATTGACCGTGTCTCAAAGTTCTGGAGAGGAGAGTAAGGCATGCAGACACAGAATAGGGAAAAGGCCTCAGGAATACACACAGCGCCAACTGTTGAAATACAACAACTGTTGAGTTCCTGGATACTGAGAATATAGAATCAATGATAAGATCTAGTGTATTCTGATGTGAATAATATGTAAATATAATTATTTTACATTAATGTAATGTAAAATATGGGATGATAGGTCCATCTTGACCACACATAGGAGCTTGTACTGGGAGAAGTATGATCTAGTGAGACAGGAAAAGCCTGCCTTACCGAAGTCTGTCTTGTACAGAGAGATGGATACAGGGGCCCCTCTTGTAGAAAAGGGAACTGTATAAAGGCATTTCTTGCAGACATGAAAGAACTGTCCAGGTCTGAATATTGTTGTCCTTGAAGCATCGTACCCATGTCTATTACTTTTTAACTTTGGAACCTCAAGTAGCCGCCAGCCGACACCAGCGCTGTAAGAGCAGGACGTGTCTGGCTCGGTATTTAGTTAAGTCTGCAGAAATGCTGAACTCTGTGTCTAGAATAAGATATGTAGGGGGTGGGGAAGCATAAAGGGGGACAATGGGGACTTTTATAATCATTATGTTGTATTTCTTAAAACACTATGTATTTCTTAAAAGTCAAAAATAGGGGCCAATAATAAAGGTATTCATTTAGCCTGGTAGGAAAAACTCTGTTAAACAGTAAATAAAGACGGCTTGATCTACTCGGGGCCACCTGAGTGCAATCCACTTGGTGGTCGGAATTCCTCCTTGTGCCAGTGCCCCTTTCCTGTCTCAGAACCTGAACCCGAGCTAAGGCTAGACCTCAGCAAAAAGGAAAGAGATCTGATTAAGGTTACAATACCTACGAACCCTGCAGATAATAATCTAAATGGAACAACTTAGGATCTTTAAATTGTTCAGTTCAGAGCTACAGAAAGTAGAGTGGCTAGCAGGCTGGGAAAGGAGCATGTGGCTTGGATGCAGGGTGTCAAATGGAAGATCCAGCATTTTAGAAGTGCTTAATCCCAGACATAAATAGAGGGTTAGCACCCTGGGTGACAGGCCGTGTGGAGGCCCGGAACAGCAGGGCAGGACCAAACAGGAACTGTGGAAGAATCTCTTCCCTTTCCCTCAGTTCAGTCTCAAAAGTGCAAATGGGTCAGCGAGATGGCTCAGGGGATGAAAATTCTTGTTCCTTAGACTGAGTTCAACAACCTAAATTCAATCCTGGGAACGAACACACACACACACACATACACCACACAGACACACACACACCACAAATACACACACACACACACACCACCACAAACATACATAGACATACACATACCACAAACACACAAACACACACAGACACACACATACCACAAACGGACAGGAGAATCATCTGGAAGTTTCTGGCCTTCTAGCCTGGAGTAAATAGCTTGGCAGGAACAAAAGAGACTGCCTCAACAGGGCAGAAGGAGAGAACAGATTCTAGGAAGTTGTCCTCTGACCTCCATACAAATGACGTGGCAAATATGCACCCACAGCCTGTCTGTCTGTCTGTCTGTCTGTCTGTCTGTCTCTCTCTCTCTCTCTCTCTCTCTCTCTCTCTCTCACACACACACACACACACAAAATAATAAAATAGTAACAATATGCTTCAAATAAACCACTGTGACGTTACACAGAGTTAGGGATTAGCAGGAAATGGGAAGATTAGCAACAGCATCTCAGACCTCAGTATTGTGAGGATATATCAAAGATTTGGAGTCAGTTGCTTGAGTTTATGGGAAATGGAAGCAGATGATAAATTCTACTTTTAATTTCTTTAGACTTATTTAATTTTATGTGGCTGACTGCTTTGCCACATATGTGTGCATGTACCACTCACACGAGTATGGTACAGGGAAGTCAGAAGAGGAGGCTGGAACTCCTGGAACTGGTTACAAAGTTAGAAAGTAATAAACACGGGCACAATGATGCCACACTCTCAGGAAAGGCTACATTGTAACAGATACACACTCGTTTATAGAATTTTAATACAAAATGAAAATAGAAAGCTAAAGCATGCAAGTTACATGTCTACAAACAGGTAATAGCACATAGAACACGAACCTACCATGAGATTCAAAGGACAGTATCAAAGGATTGCTGGCAAAGAGATAACAAGACAGAGTACCCAAGAAACTCCCAGGAAAATAACTTGTAGTAGTGAATAAATAGAAGAAAAGACCCCTCGGCTCCTACACAGAAAATAAACACGACTGTAGTAATGGAATAAGAAATTAGACAGGTATAGAGGGATTGCTGCTCTCGAGTGTCCTGAGACATCAGCGCTCACAACCTCCTGTAACCCCAGTTCAGAGGATCTGATGCTGTCCTCTGGCCCCCGTGGTACTGCACACACATGGTGTGCAAACACACATACATACACATTAAATAACTTTAAAAATGAAATTAGACTTACTGGATTGGATCAGAGAATGAATAGCAATACTTAGTCTGGGCAAGAACATAAATAAGAAGATACTCCTCCTTTTTTAAGACTTTTATGAACAACTATCCAAATTAAAAATGAGCACACACTTTGGGAGTGGTAGATCTCCAATCAAGGATTTATCCTTCCAACATACTTCACAACTCCATGTACATGGGCATTCACATATCACCATCCATGTCTGTCACGGTAAGAAACCCCAGACCAAACCAAACAACGAAACCCTAAAAAAGCAATGTGAATGTCTAAGAAGAAAGATGTGGCTACATAAATCACAGTAGACCACAGAAGAGGCCACCGAGTGTGGCTCCATGAACTACAGCACAGACGCAGGAGGATGCTGAGATGGCAAATAGAGGTACAAGGTCCCCTATGCTGGACTAAAAAATACCCCAAATGCGGTCATTGATGACGTTGTAACATAAAATATATAGGAGGAGAGCACAATGTATCCTTCTGTTTGAAAGGAAGAGTTGGGAAATAAATTTGGGTTTATAATCTGCAAAGTAATTGGTTTTCTTCTTTTTATCCATTATCCATTATTGTTACTAGTTCTTAAAATATTAATCAAAAATAAGATAAAATGTAAATAAGAATAAACAGATGTTTGGAATCAGAATTTAAGTTCTATTTTTCCTATAGTACTACAACAAATATACACTGACTTCTAATAATTAATACATACCCTATTTTATATTAGTATTATTTTGATACTGGGGGCTGAGCCCTGGGCCTCAGGCATCCTAAGTATTGAGTTTTATTCCAGTATACCAGGCCTGTTTTTACAGCTTAAAAAATGTATTTATTGTTACAGTTTGTATAAGGGTGTTTTGTCTGTACATTTTTGCACGACATACATGCAGTTCCTGCAGTGGCCAGAAGAGGGAACCTGATCTTCTGATTACAGAAGCTGTGACAGAAGGGCTGTTTAATTGCAGTGTTAAGTGCTGGGGACTGAAACCAAGTCCTCTGCAAGAACAAGTGCTATTAACTGCGGAGCTGTCTCTCTAGTTCCTTTACATCTTTCTAAAATTACTATTTTTAAACTTCAAAGTCAGGCCCTCAGTAAGTTGCCCAGGACGGCCTGGAATTGGAACTGTTTCTGCCTTAGCCTTCCGGGCAGCTGGGATTACAAAGCACCCAAGCAGGCTAAGATGCTATTTTAAATAATTAAAATTCTGAACATACTTTCTCAGAACCTTCAAAGTGTGGTTGCTTGCTTCATGTTATATTAGCTTTGAAGGATTTCCAGTGTCATCAAGCTGTTTGTTTTTGTATAAGAATACCAGTGTTAGGGGTTTAGGAGACAGCTTGGGACATGCTTTGGAATTCTGGTCACTGTGGCTTCACTCACCCACAGCACGTGGCTGCTGTTGGCATTTTTGTTGCTGTTGCTGAGCCTGGACCCAATGGCCTCACCGTGACTCAGCTGTACCAGCACTGTCAGTGGATGGAAGAGCAGAAGGTCATGGTCCTTCTGAGGCAGGGGACTGCATTTACTGATCCACCCACCCACCCGTCTATCTGCTGACACAGTCCTCCCTCCTCCCAGCCCCTTATTCTCGAGGCAGTGGTCTCCTAGAACAGCCCTTGTCTACCATGTCTACTTTCTAATAACAGAGACTGAAAGTAAGAATTTGGCAAACAGGCACCAAGCCAGAAACAAAGGAAACAGATCGCAGGCACAGTGCCTTTTTAGCCTGTGCGCTGGGAAGGATCTCGAACTCACTCGCTCTGTGATGCACTGCAAGGGAGTTTGTAACAGGATCTAACAAATTCCAAATAAACCTGAAACAGATTCGGGGTCATCGTTATTTATATATATTTCTTCCCCTTTGAAGTCAGTTTTCAAAATAGCCCGTGTTTACGGATGAAGCCCAGGAAGGTTTCCCCTCCACCTACAAAGCTTTCCCTTACGGATATGGAAGCAGAGAGGTAGAGGCTGGAACCACACTGGAAGTTACCATGTCTGCTCACCAGTCAGAATTTACCCCAGCCCACTGGGTTGGGCAGACATCTCTGGGCTCCCCTGAGTTAAGAGTGTGACAAAAATCTAGTTCCTCCAGCAGACGCGCCTCTGACAGGTTGGCCTACAAACTGATCTCCCACCACCAAGCAAACTTCCCAGCCGCAGAGCTCACACAAGCCCTGAGCACACCTGTGGCTTATCCTTCGCTACAGGTAACAAGACCCGGGTATATACAGGTTTAAACAAAAGCTTGGGGGGAGAGGCAGAAGGGGTGGGAGGGGGAACTGTGGTGGGTATGTAAAATGAATTTTAAAAGACGCTTAAGTGAGATTTCAGGTAAGAAATAACTTAGACCCTGTGACACAGATTTCCAACAAATAACAGAAATTCATGAAGAGAAATAGCATCTAATATAAACTGTAGACCAATGGTCTTTATCAGGGCTCTGCCTGTCCTGAGAGATCTGCCAAGCTCCAGGCGTCTCTGAGCAATACACGAGTCAACGCTTGTCCCCCCCCCCCCCCCACAGCACTCTGACAGTGACCAGCAGGCTCAGGAGCAGGGAAACCAGGAGCAAAGAGCAGCCAGGCAGTTATTCTGTGGACCATCAGGAGAGGTGAGGTGCTGGAAGTTAGCAGTGTGGGTCACCTGTGCAGGACTGGGTGAGCGAGCGACAAGGTGTGGGGCTTGGCGATGCTAAGGATGGTGCTGTCATCATGGGAGGGGATGAGCCATGGGTGGGAATGGTTCCGGAGCAGGAAGAAAGGGCACTCAGGTTGGGCACGGTCAGTGTGTGGGGAGAAGCCAGGAAAGCCGTGGGCTGGAGGGAGCCATTCGAGCTGGAGGCAGGAGCGACCATGTGCTCAGAGGTGGACAGTTTGACTAGGTCTACAGTGTCCCCAAATGACAGTCCCTTAGAATGGAAAAAGTATGTGAGCCAAGTGATTCTCAACCTGTGGGTCATGACCCTTTGGGCGTCAACTAACCCTTTCCCAGGGGTCACCTAAGACCATCAGCTATTATTTATAGTAAAATTCATAACGAGCAGAATTACAGTTATGAAGTAGTAATGGAACCGTTTTATGGTTGGGGGGTTCCCACAACACGCGGAACCTTATTAAAGTGTTG
This sequence comes from Alexandromys fortis, assembly GCF_014885135.2. Taxonomy (NCBI): domain Eukaryota; kingdom Metazoa; phylum Chordata; class Mammalia; order Rodentia; family Cricetidae; genus Alexandromys; species Alexandromys fortis. The sequence continues at coordinate 10,209,015 of NW_026067897.1, forward strand.
CAGTGTTAGGAAGGCTGAACACCACTGTTGTATATATTAGAATCTTTGCAGATTTAGTAAGTTAAAGATCTCAAGATGAAATCCCATCCTAGGCTCATGGTGGATCCTGTGTCCAGTGATTAGTAGCCATTAAGAAAACAACAGAGGGAAGTTTTTATTCTCCTGCAGAGGAGTCCTGGGGAAGACAGGGTTGGGGGTGGGCAGGACTTACTGAACCCTGCCTCAAACCAGGGAGAGCCAGGAGCCACCACCAGAAGCTTAAGAACTAAGGCAAGGTTTCCCCCTAGGGTTGTAGAGCAAGACAGGCCTTTTGATACCTTTATTACAGACATTTAACTCTGGTGTGAGCAGAGGCTAAATTCCCATGATTAAAAGCCTCGCGGCTGCCTCAGGAATACAATTGCTCCATAGGATCGTGGGGGAAGATGAATAAAGAGAAAATGAATGTAGGAAGCTGGAGGCTTGAATTCTGGAGCATCACATATTAAAATGCTTGGGATATGGCAGTGAGGCAAGGTGGAGATCAGAAAACTGTGCCCCAGAAAAGAAGGGGGAGAGGGAGCCTTTGCTCTTGCTGTGGCTGGTGGACCACCCAGGAAGAGGATGAGGTGTGTTTAGTATCCTGGAGCAGCTGATGACCTAAGAGCATTTTTGGCTGGGGGTAGTGGTGGCTTCAGGAGGAAGCAGGAAGGAAGGAAGCGAAAGAGGTGGGTACAGATATGAGTGCCATTTGCTGGAAGGTGAGAAGAAGCCCTGAAGCAGAAGGGGAGAAGGGAGGTCACAGGGATGAAGGCCAAAACGAATGTAGAACTTCCCTGACATCTTGAGAGACTAGGGCTCAATGAGAAACAGTGTATCAAGAGAGGCAGGCTGGCAGAGGCTACAGAGGGGCACTCAGGGAAAGGTCCAGTCTGGTGGTCCACTGAGAACCCGGACCACCTGGGCAGTGTGCAGGTGAAGGAGAAACGTTGTCGCCCAGGACTTCATGAACCGGTTGGAACATGGACACCACAGATGAGTGGCCCTGAATCAGGAGTGCGAAAAGTCAGTTGTCACATTAGTACTGGCATAGATGTTAGGTTAAGGGGCAAAGAGGCGAAGAGCTGGCTTTGTACATGGTTAGGAAGGATTTTACCAAGAAGGGGTGACCGAGGGTGTGTGCAACACCAGAAAGCGGAGACTGTGTGGGTAGATGATGGAGTGTGGGGGCTGGGAGAACCGGAGTGATGCCAGAGTTACATTACAGCAATGGAGACGGCAGGAGCAAGTCCCGTGGCGGCACAGCACTGCACAGAATGGCTCGAGGAGACAAGACAGAATCCTGGAGGGCAGGAAGTCAAGAAACAGGCCTGCGTCTGAAGATGAGGATTGCTGGGAACAATGGGAGGTGTGTTTGGAGCCCACGAGGGGGCCAGAGTTCAGTGTCATCGTGAGGGAAGCATCCAGGGACCCCAGGATGACTACATGAAGCCGAGGCTAAAGCCGAGGCTAACCGTGTGGGCTCCAAGGGAGTTGAGGGTCAGGGATGAAGCAGAGGGGCTACAGTCAAGAGGGTCACACACCAGGAAAGCTTGGGCTAAGAAACACTAGGCCAGTAGACACATCTTAAAGGAACAAGGACTTGTTTCCATAACATAGAGCATGGCCCAGCAGAAGCAGCTGGAAATTTTTTCTACCAGCTACAAATCCTAATTTTGCAGAGAAGGGAGCCTTTACCATGTAAACTCCAGAGTCTAGGTGAGCTCCTTACCAAGGGGCAGCCCAGAAAGGCTCCAACTTACCGAGGGAGAAACTTGTTCTGCTGTGCCCCACCCCATCCCTCCCTACCCCACGCTCCAGTTTCAAACGGGCCATTTATAATCTCTTGCTTTTCCTGGTGTTCTTTATGCCACACGGAATGTGCGGCAAAGCCATCCTTTGTTTTCTCTGGCAGCACAGGTCCCCAGCCTCCCCTTCCTTCTCACTTTTGTTTTGACACACCAGGCAAGTTTTGTGCAGGTATATAAACACCCGGAAGAGAGAGAGGAGAAAAGCGTTGTTCACGCCTGAGACCCGGACAGCCTTCAAGGTGACACACACGCTTCCAGTTACTGGTTCAGAGCTGTGTGAAGCCAGTGAAATGATTCGGCAAGTGTTGGCTCAGCACCTGCTGTCTTGGAGGCGCTGTGGCTGCACACTGAGGATCCAAACGTAAACAAGCAGTCACTGAAATATTAACGGCACATGCTATGGGAAGAAGCGCTCAGAGGCGACTACAGAGAACCATGGAGCAGGCACGGTTTTAGGTGGGAGGACACACACTGGCAACAAGAGTGTGGCCGCAAGACAAAGGAGAGGCACTCCCAGGAAGTAAATTTGGGAAACGCGCTGACATAGAAAAGCGCTTCTGAGCTGCAGCGCGGAGGAAGGAGGGTGGGCTCGACCGCTGAAACTCGAGGTCTGGTGGGAACACACCGAGGGAAGTGGCCAGGCATGAAAGCTGCCATCCATGTGGTGAGACGCATACAGCAGTCAGACTTAGAAAGATGGATAAAAAGAGTAATAGGAAGGCATAGCCGAGGGTCACGGAGAGACAACGGTGAGCTGCGATGGTGCAAGGTCATAGAGGGGCAACACTGAGCAGCAATGGTGGGGGGTCACGGAGGGACAAAGGTGAGCAGCAATTGTCTGGGGTCATGAATGGCAAGGGTGAGCAGTGATGGTGGGGGGTCACGGGGGGACAATGGTGAGCAGCAATTGTCTGGGGTCATGAATGGCAAGGGTGAGCAGCGATGGTGGGGGGTCACGGGGGCCAACGGTGAGCTATGATGGTGGGGGTCATAGAGGGGCAACAGTGAGGTGAGCAGCGATGGTGGGGGTTCTCGGAGGGGCAGCGGTGAGCTACAATGATTAGTGCTTTGTTTTGACTGAGCAAGAAGGAAGCTTCTGGAAGTGCTTTAGGTTTTGCAACAACTTGAGTGGACTTAAGGCACATTTGTGTGCGCGTGTTGTGTATGGGGACAGGCATGAACATATGCAGAGGGCAGAGGGCAAGCTCAGGTGTCAATCATTGCCTTCCACTTTCCTAGAGACCTGGTCTCCCTGATTTCTGCATGACTGCTGAAGGTCCAAGGACTTTTCGTTTCCACCCCAGTTTTATCTGGGCTTAGGGGATGCGAACTCAGTCTTTTCACTTACGTGGCAAGTGCTTTACAAACCATGCCATCTTGGAGCTCCTATTCTACCACCATCTTTAAAATCCAAGAATAAAAGAGGAGAGAGAGAAGTAAGAAGGGAGAAAGTGGAGGAGAGGGGGAAGAAAGGAGAAACCTGGAGTTGGCCTGCCTGCTCAGTGAGACTTGGGAAGAAGGAAGTTGAGGAGACAGGAGAAAAAAAGAGCTGGGAGCCACCTTCCCTGTCTGCAATTCATGGGCGCAAGCCAGTTTTTAGGTCAACTTGACACAGGCCAGAGCCATTTACAAAGAGATAACCTGAACTTAAAAAGTGTCCTCATCAGATTAGCCTGTGGGCAAGCCTGTGGAACAATTTTGAAATTAGTGATTAATGGGGAGGGCCCAGCCCACTGTGGGTGGTGCCATCCCTGGGCCAGTGGTCCTGGGCTCTATAAGAAAGGAGGCTGAGCAAGCCATGGGGAGCAAGCCAGTAAGCAGCACCCCACCATGGCCTCTGCATCAGCTCCTGTCTCCAGGCAAAACAAAACAGCAACAATCAATTATAATCTTAGTGAGAGGAGAGCGGTTCGCTACTGGTTACGTACGGTGTGGAGAATATGCATGGATATTACAGAGACTGCAAACTCTATCAATCACTAAGTGGCAAGATATTAGCTAAAAGAGCAAAACTGCTAAGTCCTGCTGTCCCGGCGAGAGCTTTGATTTAGCATGCTGGCTCATGTTCTAATACAGGTTTACCTAGAATCATCTTCAAGCAGTTCATGGCTCCTCCTTTTGGACTCTGCTTGAGACTTCCAGGTTCCTTAAAGCCTACTTCTGTCCTGCTCAATTGCCTCGCTCCTTTCACCTCAAGCTCCCCTTGCAAGCCTCTTGCTTTCTTTCCTAGGCACTAACTTCCTGCTGCCAAAGCTCACTTTCACAGTCTACCTCTTTTCCAAAGCCAAGGGGTGATTCTCGGCCCCCACAGCCAGCCCTCCTGACCCTGGGGCTCCAGCCTCCCCACAGTCGGCCTGCCTGTGCCCCCTGGGCTCCAGCCTCCCCCAGACAACCTGCCTGTGCCCCCTGGGCTCCAGCCTCCCCCAGACAACCTGCCTGTGCCCCCTGGGCTCCAGCCTCCCCCAGACAACCTGCCTGTGCCCCCTGGGCTCCAGCCTCCCCCAGACAACCTGCCTGTGCCCCCTGGGCTCCAGCCTCCTCACAGCTAGCCCTCCTGACTGTTTGGCCTTTCCATCCATAGTGCTCTGAAAGCAACATAGGGTGCTTAATCAGAAAGCTCTGGGAACCCTCCTGGTGCTGAACTCATCCTCATCCGCTACTCATCTGCCTCCCACACTTAGCCATTTTCTCCTGGGAGACAGGAATGTGCCTTGCTCATCCTATCCCCAGGAAGGTGCCAGGCGGGTGCTCCCTGCATGCTGTGCTCCCTGCATGCTGTGCTCCCTGCATCTTGTGCTCCCTGCATGCTGTGCTCCCTGCACGCTGTGCTCCCTGCATCTTGTGCTCCCTGCATGCTGTGCTCCCTGCATGCTGTGCTCCCTGCACGCTGTGCTCCCTGCATCTTGTGCTCCCTGCATGCTGTGGGTGAGAGAAGAGATGGAGCCATGTAGAAAAGGTAAAGAGAACACAGGCAGAGCCTAAGAAAGGCTTTCCCAGGGTGGACAATGCAGCTTCTTTCAAAGTGTAGTGAATGTAACATCCGGTAATGACCCTAGTCCACCCCATTTAAGTCTAGCCTGGCAGGACACGATGACAAATTCCCAAAGGGGAAGCTGGCGTGTGACTTACGGTAACACAAGCTAGAAACTGTCACCCCCGGACAGAACGGTATCAGGGCTGGAGGCTGATCTGACTCACAGGTTCTCACTGGTGCTGGGAAGCTTTCTAGGCAGGGTATCCGTGAGAGCACACACCTTAACGCCAGCAGCCAGCAGCTGGATGCAGGAAAGTTCGAGGCCAGCTGAGGCTGAAGAGAAAGGCTCTTCCAGCCAGACTCCTCTGCCTTGTCTGCAGCCTGAAACCACACTCCCTCTGCCTAACATGTTACTCCCCACTCCCTTCCCCCCAAAAAACCCCGAAGTTCCTGTTTTATGCTATTTTTAACTGGCAGTTAAGTGTTTTTCTATTTGTTTTCCTGGAAGAAGACTGCGTATTATCTAGTTTTGCAATTCCGACACTGGCCACAGTTTCAGTTGTCCATTTCGTAAGTTTTCATGACTCCCAGGGCTGCCCCAGGCTTAAAACAAGTTTTGAATGAAACTCATTATTCAAAACGGATAAAGAGAAATGGGGTTAAACGATACCCAAATGTATGGGGTGAATTCTAGCGTTCTAAAGTCCAGGAGGGTGGCAACAGTTACCAGTAACTTACTGTGCATCTCGACCCACACTGAATGTTCCCTGAGATGACCGAGCCCGTAAGGGTGCCAGCCTTGATGATTTGAGTTTGCTGGCGGGACCCCACTGATGGAAGGAGAGAGGGGACTCCTGCAGATGGTCCTCTGATCTGCACACGGATGCATGTGCACAAACGTACACAGGATCAAAATGTATCCATTTTGTAAAGCCACACTGAACTGGGGACAGCAGCACATGCCCTATAATGCCAGGACTTTCAAGGCAGAGGCAGAAGGACGGTGAGTTGGAGGTCAACCGGGGCTACCTAGCAAGACTCTGTCTCAATCATAACAGACAAAAATGATCACACTGCACATTGTAAATATGTATGACTACTTTTATCAATTAAAATGTTTTTAATTTTGAATAGAGAACATTGCCGTGTCTGAATATGGTCACTAAAATAATGCCATATATTTATGTCCCTTTGTTTAGAACATCAAAACCATTCATTATAACAGAGGCACAATTCATGCAGTCTCAGCACAAAAGGCTTTTCTGCGTCATGGAATGTTAAGGCTGAGGCTGTGGGACACCTAACTTGGGTGTGTAGCCTTGCAGGGCGTGACGGTTTTCAGGGAAGCATGTTTCCCGGCTCTTAGGCCAATGTTTTCTGGATCACTGATGCTATGTATAGTGCCGTTTAAAAAATGTAGCAGTGTTTCCTCTGTTTCACAGGATGATGCAAGCACCAGTTGTGTAGGCCACTGTGCATGGGGAAGTCATGGTTTCCAGGCAACCACTCCCTAATGATGCGCACCGAGCATCTTGTCCTGATCTACCTGGCTCCTTTATCTACAGCAACACCTCAGATCACAATATTCTTTTCAATTCCCACTTCATTGCTGGTCTCTCCCACTCTTGTGCTATCAAGAGGACCTGAAAGTGCAAAGGCTGCAATAGAGAGGCACCCGTGAGAATTCCCAGGAAAGCGAATGTGGCTTTCTAGAAGATGCAGAAGCCAAGGCAGTTGCTGGGGGCTTCTACTTGCCACCGAGCTGGATCCTATGTGCCAGTGCCTCTTGCTCTGTTGAAATAAGCTGAGGAGGGTGGCAATCAGGCTCTAGACACTAGTGCTGAGGAGCTGGCTGCTGTGTACCTTGGTACAACGCTTGCCTTGCATGCACTGGTCTGGGGTTCAATCCCCAGTGCCAGATACTTTTAGATTTGAAATAATGCTTTGAACATAAAGTAGTTAGTTCCTTTATTACAGGTTCTTAACCTTCCTAATGTTGTGATCTTCGACAATTCATCGCATTGTGGTGATTCCAAATACAAATATTTTCTTGCTACTTCCTAACTGTGACTTTGCTACTGTTAGGAAGAGTCATGTAAACACCTGTGTTTTCTAATGGTCTTAGGCGACCCCTGTGAAAGGGCCACTCACCCCCAAAGGTTTCTTGGCCCACAGGTTGAGAACCACTGCTCTCTTAGGCTACTATGGAAGCCATGGTGATGGTGAAGGGGAAAGGCTGGCTAGCAGTCACAAGCTGGGAAAGGAAAGGGCTGCTTCTCTTCGGTTTCTCCCGCAGACAGCAAAGAGATAACATGATATCATACTGCATCTGATGATACTGTCAAATATTTAATGCTTCCTGAGGACATTTCCATCCTGGCCCTTTTGGCCTATTTATCACAAAAGGACTAGTCAGTCTCCTAGGTATTGAAAGAGGCTGATAAATACTTAGATGTAGTCCTTTCCTCAGTTTAATAATTTCAACTTAAGTTGTAACTTCAAATTTAATACCAGTGGAGAAATACATCTTGAGGGTAATTGCTACACGATGCAAACATTTAGTAAGGGGTGGTGGTGCATATACGTAATCTTAGCATGAGGGAGGCAGAGGCAAGAGGATCAGGAGTTCAGGTCCAGACTCAGAAGAAAGAAAGATGCATGCTGTCCATAAAGACGAATGGAAAGATGAAAGGAGTTAAAGAAATCCTCAACTCATCAGCAAGGCAAAGATCTGCCAAGGATGTAAAATGCCCATTGTGGTGGGCCGGGCACAAAGCTGTGGCAGGATGAACACTGGTCACCAAATGACCATGCAATACAGAAGAAAGAGCCAAGGGTCTGTAGTCAGAAGACAGACCAGGACACAGTCCAAGCAATTCTACCTGAAAGTTCCTATTTTCTCACTCATTTGTGAAACATATAAATAGCAATATAAACCATCAAAGTTGTTGGGCTCTCATTGGGTAAGGGATGTGCTTCATCAACTAGAAGATGCTAAAACAAACATTAATTGCTGCCACGATCACATGATCATGACGAACTGGCTTTTGCAGCTTTGCTCTGAGATAATTTATTGTTTCATTTCAGATAAAGTTGGCCCCTCAGAGATGTTGCTGCCAAGTAGCAATAAATGTTTTATTTCCCTGGGTTGGAAAGATAACGTGATTTATCCAATCACTGTACGGTCCTTCTGGATTCTGCACTTAGTTTTCTTCCCAGTTTTCAGAGCCTGTGATTCCACCTCTGATTCTGCCCCAGGATGTTGCTGACTAATTTCAAACTCTTCTCCTGCCAAGCACGCTTCTTCTACAGCCTGGGTGTCATCAGAATACCCGATGAAAAGGCATTCTGGGGGCTGGAGAGATGGCTCAGAGGTTAAGAGCACTGCCTGCTCTTCCTAAGGTCCTGAGTTCAATTCCCAGCAACCACATGGTGGCTCACAACCATCTGTAATGGGGTCTGGTGCCCTCTTCTGGCCTGCAGACATACACACAGACAGACTATTGTATACATAATAAATAAATAAATATTTTTTTTAAAAAAAAAGAAAAGGCATTCTGCTTAGAAACGCCGCTCTCCTCTGATCAAAGCAGAGCACAGAACTGCTCCAGTAAGTACAGGGAGAGAAGCTGTGAGGAACTGATCTCTTGTCAAAGTTTCTTCATCTCCCCCAGAGAGCAGGAGTACATGGGCTGAGGGGATGGCTGAGGAGCACGGGTTACATCTGGGTCCCATGAGACTTTTCAGAGCTTTCCGGAGACAGGAAGTGATGAAATCAGCTCTCACATGAACTGGGAGGTGGCCATGTGCACCAGCGGTTTCCTGTCTCAACTGGACACCCAGGGAAGGAGGGGAGGAGAAGGTAGAGAGGAAGTAGGTCATGGGGAAGTCCCGACTCTGCCCCTCACACTTTTCCTTGCTCTTCTGAGGCTGTGATTGCTAGCAGACCCATCTCCAGTCCCAATAGCCAATCTCTACTGTTGACTGTCATGGTATCCATGGCGACCAGTCATGTTCTCCATTCACGACCATATATGACAATGATAATGGGCCACAGTGGCCATCGACGTATTGTACACCCCACTAACCGGTCAGGTTAGGGCTCAAATACCAAGTGGACTCATCTAATTTTCACCCCAAGAAATAAGCTGAGGAAAAGATAGAGGGCGTGGGGGTGGATTATCTGAGGATCTGACCACCAGCCGTCAGCTCGGATCAGTTTTATTAAACAGTCAGTGTCTCTTGTGATTCACCATAGAGAACGGACAGTTAGTGGTAGGTGAGAAAACGACTTTCCAGGAAAGAGGAGGCAGCACACTGGGCAATGCCACCATACACAGAACCAAGAGCATCGCAGGGGTATCGGGGGGATTGCAGAGGTCAGTGTGTGAGGGGTGTGACTTCGGCCTGCTGTCAGGGGTGAGCCCACCACCTCCGTTACAGCTGGGAAAGTCACACGCAAATAGAATTAATAATAAAGGCAGGAGGGACGACAGGTGCTCTCACAGCTGCCGCCCGAGGGTTGGGTGAGATGTGTCTCGAACAAATATGAACTCAAAAGGAGCTAGGGCTCAGTTACAACGGAAACACATTTGTCTGGGGGTGTAGCTGAGTGACAGATACAAGCACCGTATGTTCAGGGCCCAGGGTTCAATCTATGAAGGGAGAGAGGGAGAGAAGGAGGGATGGAAGGGAGAAAGGAAGGATGGACGGATAGATGGATGGAAGGGAGGGAGGAAGGATGGCAGGGAGGGAGGGAGGGAGGAAGGGAGGATGGAAGGATGGGAGGGAGGATGGAAGGGAGGAAAGAAGGGGGAAGGGAGGATGGAAGGGAGGAGGGGAGGAATCTGTGCTAAGCCTGCATTCTTAGGATATCCCTGGCTGCTGCTGACCGTGACAGTCTCATTGACAACAGCTTTCACATTTGCCCTGAAGATTCAGCAGTTTGACCCGGGATCATTCACTAGAAGGATTCTCTGGGACACAGAGATAAGAGCTCATCCAACACAAGCTGGATAGAACAGTGGTGGCATCTTGATTGCTTCTAGCCTTTCCAGTCACCAAGGGGACTCAAACTAGTTCCAGTGAAGTCGCCTAACCTGCCTGGTACCTAGCTGCACAGCCACAGTGAGAGCAGGTTCTGTGGACATCATGTCTGCAAGCTACAAAGTCTTACAAGGCAGAAAAAAGTTACCCTCTGTGGTAGCCTCAGGCGCCCAGACTTGACCTCAGAAATTTCCACTACAGCAAGATAATGTTTTACCAAATAAGATGTACAAAATCAAACAAGGATGCTTATGCAAAAAAGGGAAAGACAGCCTTTGATCCGGCATATACCTGCCATGTGTAGTGTCTGACCCAAAGAGCTATGAGCGCAGACTGAGCCTCAGGTGGGTTGAAGAGCAAGCCTGTGTAGCCCTCGGGCCATGTGTGCCATCTTTCCGTAGCCCTGCCCCATGTGAGCTCCTCTAATCTCTGGCCTAGTTGGAAAGCCCACATGCACTAGAGCAGAGGCCTCTTTATCTGTGTTTCGTGTGATACACACTTATCAGACTTCTGCTTTCTCTGCTTCCTGTTCTGCTAGCTTTGTGGGGTCCACAGCTGCACCCAGCCACGCTGCTTTTACTGCAGGGTGGCAGGCTTCATACTATGATGGTGAGTGCGCGGAGCCCCGCAGGGGCACCCCGGAGCCAGGGCCAGGATGGGGGCGTAAGGACGGCTAAAAAGGCAGGGCTCCTGGCTTCTTTCCCTCACTGCTTCTCCACCATGGCTGTCGCTGTTCTATCAGAGGCTGATGGTACAGATCACATTCCCATTTCCTCCTTAGGCGATGAGCCCAGGTCCTCTCGGACTGTCACTAGAGCAACAGGGACTTTCCTTCTTAAGGTGTTAAGCTTAAGCATCTGTCATTGGACTGCACCACACATAGCTTTCTAGCTTTCCAGCCTGAATCTCCAATGGCCAATACTGAAGAGCAAAGTAAGCAAAGTGCCAGACATGACTAACCGATCCAAGGAACACAGAACAAGCAAAGTGCCAGGCATGACTAACCAATCCAAGGAACTGCACCAGGCATGTTGCTTGGTTTTGGGGTAATTCGCTTTGCTTATAAACACACTTCAGGAAGTTTGTAACTCCAAAATAAATAGCTACCTCTTGGGTTAGTTAGTATTCAAAACATTACAAATGAATTTTTCTCAGACTCGTAGTGAGACAGTCAACAGGGAGACCAGGAAGAGTAGGCAGGCACCCTGGTGTCTCCCCAAGAACACCGACTGGACACACACACACTGGGCTTGCTAATACTTCACCTGTGCTGAAAAGTCAATGAGCTTTGGGAGCAGCACCTTGCCACCTTCGTCACTCTTGAGGAAATCCAGCAAGCTGCCTGCAGACAGAGGAATGACAGACAGGTCAATGCAACTCAAACACATGAGTAGAGAAATACCATCCAAGGGCTTGTGGGATCTCGGGCAGAGTGCTTGCCCAGCGTGTTCAAGGCTCTGGGTAGAGTTCTTGCCAGTGTGTCAACATCCCGCCGCTGCCTGATCAACTTGTCTGGGACAGAAAGACAAGAAAGAAGTATGTCCTGTCCTCACGGATGGCCTGTCCCTTGCAGGCATCAGGCTAGGCTTGCTCTGTTCTGTTCCAACACAGGAAGGAGAGCCTGAGGCTCTGGGAGAGCTGATGTGTGAGGGACACATTAGCTTCCTAAGTCCAGTGCTGGCAGCAGCCTCTCCTACTTCCTTGGGTTTCATATCTGTGAGACCTCCTTTCCCTGAGAACTCCCAGCACCAGGCTCACAGGTAGCCTTGGTGTACTCCCTTAATGCCAGGCCTTTGCAAAGTGGGCACCGTAGCTCTGTAGGAGTTCTTGTGAGGGGGTGTAAGCAAGAGGATATAAGGCAGACAGTGTGGGGCTTGGCAGAGAGGAAACACTGCCCCACATCACCCACGACACGGAATCCCAGACTGACACTCAGTTCTTCGACACAGAAAGCACTGAAACAGTGGTAGACGCCGAGTGCCCAGTAAGTGTTAGCTACTGTTACACTCCACACCTGTATTTACAGTTCAAATAGCATTAGTTAATTCAGTAGTATTTCTGACCTCACGAAGCTCCTAGCCTTGAATATGGTTTCTGAGTTACAGCAACTAAAGCCATATAGTTTTATTTATATTTTTTAACAATATCCATGAGGCTGGGACACAAAAGTAAAGCACAAAACTGAACACGTCCTCTTCTGAGGAATGCTTTTGAGTAAATGCTATTCTGAATAGCAATCATTAACAGATAGTAAGTTTTAGAAAAGGTAGTAGCCATACTTCTAACCTATTGGCTTACTTAGCCCAATGCTAAGTAAGAGTACTTGTCAACCGCGAGTGAGGACCTAGGTGTGATCAACAGCACTGAAAGCAATCACTCACATACCAGCTCTGACAGTTGCTCATGTTGATCTGTTTCCTTCATTCATTCTTCCAAAGATTTAAGGAAAAGGGGGGGGGGAGTTTATTCCTACCAGACTGAAGGTGAAGAAAAGACCAATGAGTAAAAGCCATCCTGAAGAAGGATAACAGAGAAAGAGAACCTAGAACCTCTTTAGGGCTTCCACAGCATGGGGGAGTTAAAACATTAACTAAATCCGTGCACTATCCAAGCTTTCCATGTGAGCCACAACTACAGACCCTGTGGAGGTTTAACCATAACATTCTCAAATAACACGCAGAAATTTAAATAATGCTAAGTAGAAAAGAGAAGCAGTTTTAGAATTATTAAGTAAATAAGAAACATACCGTCCTCTGCCTATGCCTATGAAAATGCTCTTTGTATTACTTTCTGACTTCCAGTATTTAAGCGCTCTTCACATTAAGACGGAATGTTCTCCGGACACTTGAACACTTAGCTTCGGGGCCTGCCTCCTGTAGGGGTATGGACTCCGAAGGCTACTCACCCTTGGCCATGAACTCTGTGATGATATAGATGGGCTCCTCCTTGGTGACCACGGCGTAGAGCCGCACCAGCTTGTCATGCTGCAAGGTCTTCATGAGGTTGGCCTCTTCCAGGAAGGCCTGCACAGACATGGTACCCGGCTTGAGGGTCTTTACGGCCACTTTTGTGCTGTTGTTGTAGTAACCTGGGCAGGCAGAAGAAAGCAAAACACGTCAAAAAGGAGAGTTCAAATCCTGCCCTTCCTTAATGCAGAGTGAGGAGGGCTTAGGTACAGAATGAGCAGGCCTAAGGAAGAACACACTGAGGTGTCAACACGAAGGGACCGATGACTGGAGCGTATGTGGGCGTTCTTTGTACTCTGTCTACAGGAGTCCAAAATTACCGCAAAATCAAAAGAGATTTTATGAAACATCAGTTGGGGGAATTCTATATGTATCTTGCCACAAGGACTAGTATTTTCTTCCAGTTAATAAAATTTTATCCAAGGCAAAATAAACAAGAAAATCAAAACTTTATGATACGAGTAAGAACAAGAGAGAGTGCAAGGGGCAGCGTAAAAGAAACTACATTAACACATGTACGTTAAACCCTCGTTATTGCTAACGGAACAATCACAGACCATTTCATACAGTGAGTACATAGACTTTTTTGTTTGTCTGTTTTTGGTTTTTAAGATACTACTTAGTCTTGGTTGGCCTCAGTCTGGTGGTCTTGCTGCCCCCATCTCCTGGGTGCTGGGACTTGAGTGTGGGTCTCCATGCCTGGCTTCCACCATCTTTGCAATCAGGAAGAAGTGTGGGACTTATAAAAGCTGTTTGTCAACTAACTGTTCCCCAAGGTTTTCAAAGGCCTGGGCTTGGGTGGCAGAGACAGGAAGACTCTTAGAGCTCAGTGACCAGCGATTCTAGACCAGTGTAAGGTGTAGTAATTCCTCCGGTCCAATAAATAATGCCGAGAGCAAATGAAGCTACCCAGTGTCAACATCTGGCCTTCACACACACACACTCACACACACACACCCGTGCACACACAAAGCGGGGGCGGGGAGAGAGAATGAGAATATTCTCCACGGCTTATACTACTGACAAACCACGAGTATCTTGCCATCTATAATTCCTACAAACCAGCTAAGTGGCCTAGCAGTAAAGGCATGGGCGCACATTTCCAAAAGGAGACATTCAGTGACTCAGATGTACAAAAGAAACTCAATTGTATTAGTAATCAGAGAAATGCAAAAGAGGCTATGAGGAGAAACCCGCCCTGTTGACCCAAGTCGAAAAGTACGATGATAACTGTAGATAAACGCTGGTGTGGGGGACGGGGACACAGTAGCAGCTCCCTCAGGCCCTTTCCTGCGCTTTTCTTCTGAGCCCCACTGATCATCAGTGGCAAAGCTTCATGACTACATCCCAGGAAGCCCACGCAGGATGATGATAGTAGTGTCCTTCTGAGCGACCACGCAGGCCATGCTGCACTGGGGCCGTGCTGAAGGTACAAGTCCACCATTCAAGAAAGTGCACATTGTATATTTCTAGGGACAACTGAAACTGGGACCCATTGACAGAATTAATAGAGCAAAGATTCATAAATAGTCTTCCCTATATAATCCATAGGAACTAGACCACCTACATCATCAGTGGGGTATTGGTCCACTTACACCATCCATAGGGGACTGGACCAGTTACACCATCCATAGGGGACTGGTCCACCTACATCATCCATAGAGGACTGGTCCAGCTACACCATCCACAGGGGACTGGTCTACCTAAATCATAAATAGGGGATTGGTCCATCTACATCATCCACAGGGGACTGGTCTACCTAAATCATCCATAGGGTGTTGGGACCAATTGGAGTCCTGGCCTTCAGCTGTTCTTCCCTGTCTAGAGCCTTCTAATTGGAGTTGCTAAAAGCTGTGCCTTGGAGGCTGGAGAGATGGCTCAGAGGTTAAGAGCATTGCCTGCTCTTCCAAAGGTCCTGAGTTCAATTCCCAGCTACCCACATGGTGGCTCACAACCATCTGTAATGAGGTCTGGTGCCCTCCTCTGACCTGCAGGCATACACATAGAAAGAATATCGTATCCATAATAAATAAATAAATATTTTTAAAAAAAGAGAGAATAAAGGGAACAAGCATTTTACTACTGTAAAGCCACGCTCTGTTCCTGGCAGAGTAATTTTCCCACTAAAACCTGGGCTCAAGTTCCCTGTGGATTGCGTTGGGTGGGCTACTCAGTCTAGGGGTTAGTAACCCACCCGCAATCAAGTTACTCCAGGGTCTCGGAGGGGCGCTACCTGGAAGGNCATAATAAATAAATAAATATTAAAAAAAAAAAAAAAAGCTGTGCCTTGCCTAGAGGATCAGAGGATGGGATTTTCACCTGTTGGCCATTGACTGCTGGGTATTTAAGCCTCCATGGTGCTATTAAAGAAGGGCTTTGTACCAGTGAGTGGAGGTTTGTGTGTCTGTTTGTCTCTGTGTGTGTTTTCTCAACCTCCAGCCCCTTGCCCGAAGCTCACGAACTGGATTCTAGCGAATGGTGTGTGGTAATAGGGGACTGGTCTAACTATATCATTCATGAGACTGGTTCAACCATATTATCCATAGGGTATTGGCCCATCTACACCATCCATAGGGGACTGAACCACCTACACCATCCACAGGGGACTGAACCACATACACCATCCACAGGGGACTGAACCACCTATGCCATCCATAATGGACTGAACCACATACACCATCCAAGGGGACTGAACCACTGACATCATCCACAGGGGACTGGTCTAACTATATCATCCACAGGGGACTGGTCTAACTATATCATCCACAGGGGACTGATCCACATACATGATTCATAGGGTGTTGGTTTAGGACCTTGGAGCATACCAAAATCCAAGGATGCCTATCAGGCAAAATGGCACAGTATTTGCATCTAACCTGTGCATGTTCTCACAGATATGTTTAATCACCTCTAGATAACTTGATAGCAAAATGCAAATGCCATGGGCATAGTTGTTAGACTGTATTGTTTATGTACATAGAAAAGAATATGTACCTGTTCAGTGTAAGTGCAGCACCTTCCCCAAATGTTTTCCACCCAAGATAGGTTGACTCCACAGACATGGAGGCCTGACTGCACCGTGTGACCCAAAAAAATCCATTCCTCCTAGAAAAATCCATGCATGCTTGCATCACAGAGCACAGTGTTCACAGTAGCCACAACCCGGAACAAACTCCGATTCTCACCAGTCAATGTTGATATGAATGGATTAAACTCTATAGGCTTTTCATATACATACAAACAGCACTATATAGCAACAAAGATGCATGACATGTTATGACATCCCTAAACATGGATGAATTAATTTAAGATGCCGAATAAAAGGGGCAAAACATAAGAGCCTGCATTCAGCACGACCCATCTGTAAATGCAGACGAAGCTGGACTATATTGTTTGGTTCATGCTGTACTCTACATACCAGACTACGGCCCCTAGCTCCACCTGCAGCACCATGGGGAGAAGGTCAGAACAGCAGCTGTCCCTGGGGCAGGCAAGGCCATGATTATGAAGGGACAAGAGGACTCTAGGGTCTGACAGTTTCCTCTGTGGGACTCTGTCATTACTCCTGACTATGCCCGCAGTAGCTTTTCTGGGGACTTGCTCATGGCACCTAGAATCAAAGTTAAAGAACAAGCCACTCCCCCTCATCATCATGAAAACAATGGAGCCTGGAAATGTTTACATCCTTTGAAATGATGAAAATCTGCTTCCAGAGACAGGGCAAGAGTCATCAGGAAATGATGCGGCTGCTAAAGACACAGGAGAGAAGGAATTCGGAATCAACAGCAAGCAAACAGCTCCAGACGAGCAGCAGATCCCCCAAAAAACAATCATTTGAGGGTTCCATTAACCTAGTCACAGAAATTTGTGTTGCTGTCATGGATAGATTTTTTTCTTTAAATCAGGTAATAAAGGACTCCTCGTGGAGTGACACTTTGTCACAGGCAAAGAAAACAACAGCTTGAGGGAGTTCCAGTTCTAGCCATGGCAGGCTTGCTAAGAGATACACATACCATGGGACGGAGAGCTGCTTAAAAGGAAACCAAAAAAGTAGATTATTTGTTTGAGAAGCTGGCTGTGATTAAGTTTTAACTAAGATTCCTCTAAATAAAAGTAAGAATGTATCAGGGTGAGAGGTGGCTCCCCAGTTAAGAGCACTGGCTGCTTTTGCAGAGAGGCCTGAGTTCAGCTATCAGTACCCACATGGTCGCTCACAACCACCTATAATTCCAACTCCAGGGGATAGAAGCTTTTTTATGGTATGCACACAGTGAACATACATAAATGTAGGCAAACACTCATAAAAAAATAAAGGCAAATCAACCTTAAAAAACAAACAGCAACAAAACGGTTGGTTGGTGGTGTGCACGTCTTTAATGCCAGCCCTCGGGAAGCAGAGGCAGGCAGATCTCAGTGATCTTCTGGTCTACAGAGCAAGTTCCTGGACAACCAGGCCTATACAGAGAAACCCTGTCTGGAAACAACAACAATCCCCCCCCCCTACAAAACAAAACAATACAAAGGCAGCTGGGGGTGGTGGCACAGCCTTTGATCCCAGCACTTGAGAGGCAGAGGCAAGTGGATCTTTTCTACGAGTTTGAAGCCACTTTGGTCTACAGAGTTTCAGGACAGCCAGGGCTACACAGAGACCCTGTCTCGAAAACCAAAGACTGTATATCAAGCAAAACCTCAAACAAAGCTTCCCCAAGACTATGCTGTCAGTAGGAACTTCCTCCTTGTCCTCGCTGTCCAGTTAGATCTCTGGAATATTAACAATATGCAATACGCAGAGGAAATAAGACACCAAGGCAGGAGCAACGGGGTCACACGAACACGAGGAAACAGCTTGAGTCAGAGACACCTTTCTCTTTCATCCCCATAGCGGTCTCTCTGCACAGGGTAGGTCACAGCTAACAATCTCTTCCTCGTGTTTCATACCCTTGTGGAAAACCAGCTCACACATTCCTTGAGGATTAAAAATTGAATTCTGGGACGGTGATGGAGGTGAGGTGGGGAGGGGAGGGGGTGCTAAATAGTTAGCACCGGCTGCCCTTCCAGAGGACCTGGGTTCCGTTCTCAGCATTCATACAGCCGTTCACAACCATATCAGCTCCTGTTCTGGGGATCCAACGCCCTCTTCTGATCTTCCTACGTACCAGGCACACTCATAAACATTCATACACGTAAACAACAAAAGATAAACCTTAAAGCAACTACAACAACGATAACCAAAAACAAACGCAAACAACTAAATCCGGGCTTTACAGTCAGCCTAGCAGTGCACACAGGAGTGAGGCAGCCCCCCCACCCCGACTGCTGCCTAGTCGGTACCACTAGCTCGATACTCGCTGCTAATTTTCTTTTGGCTTTGCTCCCAGAGCCCCCTGCTGAAGTTCAGCAGGATGAAATCTGCCAGGAGCCAGAGAGATTCCTGACCAGCAGCCATACTCGGACTTCTGCTCAAAGTTTCTGTTTTTGTTCTTCCACCGTTTCCATTTCCTTTCCACTCCCTCCCAGCCGTGGAAGCATGACTTAAAACAAGTAGGCTCCCCGGTGGCTCCTAGCACCCCGGAGGGCTAGGAGTGAGATTGCTAGGTCAGCCTGGGCTCCTAGTGAGTTCTGGACAAGCCAAAGATACGTAGCAAAACTCTGTCTCACAGACGAATGAGTGAATGAATGAATGAATGGAACTATTGATGCCACTATCTTAGTAGTGATATTTTACTAGAATTCTGTGAGATGTTACTATGGGGGTGGAAAGTGGTACCTGGAAGCTCACTGTATCATTTATTTCACATATATGCCAGCTTTGTTGAAACAAAACTCACCGGTCACACTATTTGTCCATTTCAAGCATACAGTACATTACAGTTGGGCCGTTATCACCATAAACAATTGGAAACACTCCCATTAAGCCCCAATGAGATCGCACAGTCTTTCAATCAGGCACTAATTTCAGACTCAGTAGGCTTTGCCTGTTCTGGTGCCCCCGTGACCAGCTCCTTCCAAGGGCATCCACGCCATGGTGCGCACCAGCTTTTCATTCCCATTATCACCAGTTTCTACTCTAGAGATATAACAGGTTTTGCTTATACATTAATTTCTTGGTGAAAGTTCGGGTTGGTTGTACTTTCATTTTTGAGACGGTTTTGCTTTGTAGCCCTGACTGGCCTCAAAGTTAAAGTCCTCTGCTTCCTTCTCATGACTGCGGGGATTCTAGAGCACTTGCCCGAACATTTCTGTTCAGGCTTTTGGGAGGCAAATGCTTTCACTGTTCCCTCCATCCCTCCCTTTTTTTCTTCCTATCCTTCCTTCCTTTCATTTCAAATTGAACTTGTTTCTTATTTATTTATTTATTTATTAATTATGTATACGATATTCTGTCTGTGTGTATGTCTGCACCAGACCTCATTACAGATGGTTGTGAGCCACCATGTGGTTGCCGGGAATTGAACTCAGGACCTTTGGAAGAGCAGGCAATGCTCTTAACCACTGAGCCATCTCCCCAGCCCCTGAACTTGTTTCTTAAGTACATTGCTATTTTACTTTGGCATTTCTTTTTATTTTATTTTATGAGTCTAAGTCTTTTTCCTGTATATCTGTCTGTACTTGAGTCGTGGTTGGTGCCCAAGGAGGCCAGTACAAGGCATCAGATCCCCTGGAGCTGGGGTTCCTGACAGCTAAGAGCTGCTGTGGGATGCTAGCAATTGAATCCAAGTCCTCTAGAAGAGCAGACAATGACCTTTACCCTCTGAGCCCCATCTGTGTTCTTTCTTATAATTCTACATGCATGCCAATGACCAAAAAAAAAATGTTTAAAAAAAAAACAAAAACAAAAAAGAAACACACCCTAGTCATTCTGTCCTCTATAGTTTTTTTTCACAGTGCTGTAGGATTGTGTGTATATATCATTAGGTATGTAATATTTTCCTGCATTGCTTCTTTCAATCAGGACACAGTCCTACTAGGCAGGGTCTGTTACAACCCGACTTCTGACAGCTCATCCTGACTATCTCTTTTAAAGGATTCGATAATGATTTTTGAGACAGGGTCATGCTATGTATCACCAGCCTAGAAATCACTATGTAGACCAGATCAGCCTTGAACTCACAGAGATCTGCCTGCTCCTGCCTCTCAGGGGCTGGGATTAAAGGAGTGTGCCACCACACTTGCCAACTAAAGAGGAAACTGGAACAGACCTGAGTGCACGTTTCTCTAGCTGAGACACAGAAATGCCCAGTGTGCACATGAGAAGATGCTCAACATTGCTCACCTACACGGAAATGCAAATCAAAACCACAGGCCTCACCTCCCTTAGAACACTACCACAGGAACCTATCAAAGCTCCCGGAACAAAAGACAGCTAGCAGCGGACGGACATTTGGGACCTGGACCCTGGCACACTGTCAGTGGGGATGTAAATCGATGCTTCCACTTCAAGGTTTCCAAAGTATGGAAATGTTAAAACTTTACAAGTCAGGGCATCATAGAAGCCACCAGCTGGGGGCTAGAGATGACTCACTGGTTAAGTGTACCTGCTGCTCCTTCAGAGGACCTGAGTTCGGTTCCTCAGCACCCACATTGGATGGGTCACTACCACCTGTAACTCCAGCTCCAGAGGCTGACGCCCTCTCCTCCCTCCACCGGCAGCCACACACGTGAACATGGCCTTCCACCTCGGTCACACATGCATATACGTAAATAAAATACCAATCTTCGAACGAACAAACAAACAAACAAGATCCAGCAGTTGCATCCCTGAAGGTGACCTCATGCTGGATCACGGCATCACTGTACACTGTAGGCAAAGCATGGGAGCAAGACCAAGTGCCACTGGGTGAACACGAGCTGTGGTGTATGCATTTGAGGGCACATTGTTCCTTGTTAGGGTAGAAGGATGACTTGAAGCAAGGCAGCTCTCGTCACGTCTGCCCTGACATCTGTGCGACCCAAAGCAGATGGGCCTTTCTAATCCTCATAGGCATCACAGCAACCACGACAGCCTTTTAGATAGTATGAATCGAAATGTAAGCCCCAAACACACAATCCACCTAAGCCACGAACTGGATTTGAGAGTATTCGGTTTGCTAGTGGGTGTGGATATCCCTCAGCATCTAGTTCTAAGCCTTGATTCTTTTGTTGTTTTGTTTTGTTTTGTTCCACAGCTGAACCTGAGGAGGATGGAAGGGAACTTTAAACTTTGGGGAGAATGAGTCCAGTCCAGGAAAAACACAGTATAGCTGAACTGCCCTACAGTCTTCTCGAGGACAGATGTCAATCCCTCAGCCAGCAAATATGCACAGGAAAACCGAACTGCATTCCTTTCACATTGGCTTTAAGGTTAAAACTGAGAAAGTCTATGAAAATACAGTTTTTAGATTATGTATGTCTGTGAGGTCACTGCAGCTGGTCCCAGGCTTGCTGCTGTTCTCTTTGATTTAAGGGAACTCACCAAATATTTCTGTGGGGACTCATGACTCTCTTTTGTATTTAATATGTAATCTGGCAGTAGATGTTTTCAAACTGTAGGGAAGAACTTTTCCTTAAAGGGCTTTAGTGCAACCTGACGGTACCAGGAACACAGCACTGTCTGATGCTTGGGTGCCACACACAACGGACAGGTGAGCCACACTACAAGACGCCTGGGAACAAATCCAAATCTAGGGCGACAAGACCACGGCCCTGTGTTTTTATAGGATATGCATCTCTTAAAGGATGAAGCTAAGACACAGGGATTTTTCCAATAGGCAGGAAGTTGAAGATGTATTAAGTGCAATTATGTGTTCCCAGGCATTGAAAAACCGTCAAAAGGGCTCTGGTGCATCTGTAGGGGGCTGTAGGTGCTAAGGTTAGGAGCAAAGAGTCAGCACAGGCGAGTACTCTAAGTGCCTCAACAACAAAATGTGCACATGCATTCACACACGAGAGCGAACAGGGAAGAATTGGCGTGAGCGTTACACAGCGTACATTCAACCATTCTTGTCCTGTTCTGTGACTCTGGAAAGACAAATACATACAAACACCTCAGGCAGGAAAAAGGAAGATGGCAAGACTTTTTAAAAACTGGTTTTGTAGGTTCTAAAAGAGTTCAAAATAGAGTAACCTGTAAATAGCCCTAGTAAATAAGAGAAATGAAAATGTGTTCATATGATATTTTGTATATGAATGTTCTTACCAGCAGTGTACCAACAGTAAACAGGGGTGTGGATGGGTGTAATGGCTGTTGTTATTGGGGTGATAAAAATGCGTGCAGCTAGCCTGGAGTGGATCATGCCCTATGTGACTGATGGCCGCTGAATTGCTCTGCTAGCAGCATTAACTTTGTCAGCTAAGGTCAGGTTACTTTCTTTCAAGAGGAGGAAACAGAGCTGGTATCGCAACACAGGCAGCCGGGGTAAGAGACTGAGCTTAGAGCGAACAAGCAGGCCCAGTTCCAAAGGTTCTGAGACAGCCAACGAGGAAGGCAGAGAGCGCCACGTGACTGTAGTCTGCAGGAGCTGTGTAAATATTCCGAGTTCAAACTCACACTGCAGTATCAATTAATTGCAGCCGGGTCAGTATTTGCATATTGAGGACTTGTGCCGTGAGAGTGCCATTAGGCCAAAGTACACAGCGGAGAAAGCAGAGCCTGGGAAAACCCCACATTCCTTCCGGGTCCCCATGCCACACTTTGTGGCTGCTGCAGGCTGGGCTCCTCCATTACTGTCACCAGGGCTGTGATATGTTCAAAGGTTAGCCGCCTCTGCTACCTAGAAATTGATTTTCTTTTCATCCACACAAAGTTGGCACAGAATGATGCAGACGTGTAACCTCCCAAGCTATCCTGGCCAAGGCAAAAATCCTTGTTTTTTTTTTTTTTTTTTTAAAAAAAAAAAAAACAAAACAAAAAATGTGATATTTAGAAACTCTAAAAAAAATGTATCTTATCATAAATTAGTTTATACTCCATGAAAACTTGAGAAAAATAGTCAAGAAGAATTCCCTGGGGGATGGAGAGACAGCTCATAGTTAATGTCCCTTACTGTTCTTGAAGAGGACCTGGGTTCAAATCCCAGCATCCACAGGGAGGCTCACAACCCTCTGTGACTCCATTACCAGGGAATCCGATGTCCTCTTCTAGCCTCCAGTGGTGCTAGGCATAAAAATTGTGCAAATATACATATATAGGCAAAATACGCATGCATATAAAATAAGATTTAAATTAAAAATAAATAAAAAGAATTCCCCAGAAAGCCTCTGCTCAAATCTCGATGCACTTCCTCTTTGTCTGAGAGGCAAATCCTGGACTCTAAGGAAGGACACATTAATGGTGGGACTTTGGGCGTCTTTTGTTGGTGAGCCCCCACGATGAATAAATTGGGGGCTTCCTGTTAAGCGAGGGGGGGGTCCTAAGCCTGAGTGTAGCCCAGACTATGAGGATGACAGACTGATGGAGGAGAGACCATCTGGGTAAGCACCCACGCTCCTATCCTGGAAAAGACCAAAGGAATGACCAAAACAGACAGATCCTGCAGGCCCGAATTTGGCTTGAGACCGACAGGAAAGCAAGAAATGATGTTTCTGAGCAGCACACTGCCTGGCTCAGTGGCTGGCAGAGGCTTGAGCCCTTTGCCATCCTCTCCAGAGTGGGACACTGGCTGAACACTCACCCATCCAGACTTCTCCAAACTGTCCTGCACCGAGCTTTTTCACCAACTTAATAGACTCCCGGGGGATCTCCCAGGCATCTTTATCCCACGGCTTCTGCGGTTTGGGGCTGATGCATGCCTTCTCCAACCTTCTGCACAGACCGTCGGACTGCTCTACAGCGAAAGGAGGAACACACGTTAGGGGACGCGTGCAGGGCTGGTGAGACGGCTCCGTCGGTAAAACAGCTACCAAGTTTAATGTCCTAGATTCAAACCTGGATTCCCCAACACATACACACAATAAACAAATATAAGCAGAAGCAGAAGCAGAAGCAGAAGGAAGAAGAGAAAGAAAAAAAGAAAGAAGGAAAGGAAGGAAGAAACATAAGCAATATAGTATGTAGCCATGGCAGATAGATGGGTGCCAAGGTTCCCTTAAATTCCAAAATTCAGATTCTCAAGTGCCTTATATAAATAATGCATGTGCATACCTTATTTTAAATCATCTTTTGTATTGCTTATATTACCAAATGCAATGTAAGCACCATGTTGTAACCCTGGGTTGTTCAGAGGATGCTAACAAGACATGCTCCGTGCAGAAGCCTGACTGGCTGCATCTGTCATGCAGAACCTGTACAACGCATTCTTTCTCTTTTAGAAGTGCCGGCACAGGAAGCCTCGAACCAGCTGTTATTCTTAAAAATGTCCAGTGCAACACCAAATAAGATACTGATGGGGGTAACTTTTGAATAATCACAACTTTCAAAATGACTGGAAGACAATTTGAAACATTTTTTCATCAACACTGCCACCACAGAGAAACAAAAGCAACAAAGACGGTGATGGACTGTTACACAAAGATGTATTCTGGCTCCTGAGTCCTCATAAGCTCGGTGGCCCATGAGCAGGAAGGTAGCTATGTTACCTGCACTCCAGTATGGGGCCGTGGTACTGCAAGCCCCCAACATCTCAGCAGAAGCAAACGTGTATTGGAATGAGAGAGGGAGGAAGGATGCTGTAAGCCCCACCCCTTGCTTTCTCCATCTTGCCTTTGCTCCGTGTTTCTGGGCCTCAACTTAGGAGCTTTCTCATAAAGCTTCTTAGAGCAGGCAACAGGAAGCAGCCACAGCAGCTCCCACAGCTCTGATGTCAATCACAACAAAGAGACCCAAGACCACAGAGGTGAGCTTCACAAGACTAGAAACCGGTATTGGGCACGAGGCAAACTTGCTACTTTAAACATCCCTCAGCGTTCGGCTGTGCGCTCTTACCGTGGACAGATGCCCCTCTTACATACATGCAGTACGCTCAGTGTCAGAGCTGCGTCTCTCCTACTTTAAACATTTGCACACATTAAGATTAGGCACTGTGCAGAAATAATATAGACTTTCCTGCACAGGAAGGGGAGCACTGGCTGTCGAACAGCTCACCCCTGGGGAGAAGGCCACACAGGGGCCATCACAGGGACCTCTCACTCTGGGTGTACTGACGGCCCTGCTTACAGTGCTCAACTCAATGGTGCCCACTCTATCCAGGACGAAAGTGTGCCTACACAACCAACCTGTGTCCACCTCCGGCCTAGCGCTCGGCGGCTTGCAACCATGTAGGTTATAAAACCGGCAGACTTTGTCCAGCTGTAGGGAAATTTAAGTGACTGAGCCAATTTGCTGAGGGCGACATTAAGCTGGGGAGTTCCGAAGACAAAGGCAAATGAGATGCGTCTCCAGCTTATAATATTTCAGTTCACGATAGGCTTATGAGAACGCGTGCTCATCGGAAGTCAAGGAGTAACGACATACTGAGTTAGAGCGACCTGTAGGGCATCAGCCACCATTACTGGAAAGAAAAGTTTTCGTACAGATAGCCGTCGGCCCCTCGATATCAATCACTGTAAAAACAATCTTCCTCTCGCAGCCTTCGGTGTTTACTTACTTTGGTAATGCTTAATCATGTCACTGATGCAGGGAAACGTGATCCGTGGGGAGATGTAATAGCCCCCGTTGTCCAGACTTCTAATTTTGTAGTGCTTGATAACATCGCCATGCACGGGGTCGTAATCTCGGACGGACAGAGAGAAGCTGCCTGTGGGGGAAAAGTGAGGAGGAGGGCATGCCGGTGTGTCACTCAGGAGGTCTACGTTATACCACACTGTGGAACATTTTGCCGCAAAGCGTACAATAAAAACTAGGTACGTTTATAACGTGTCATAGAAAGCCCTGCCGCCAGGTGTTGCGGTATTTTAATCCAAGCACGTGGGAGGCAGAAGCAGGTGAACCTGGGCCAGTTCCGGGCTGGCCAAGGCTGCACAGTGAGACTGACTTGACAAATGACAATAACATTTGTTTGCCAGACCAGGAGTCCCCACGCCATTTCCTTCTTCACCGCAGTTTTCTGGAATCATTTAGATGAATAGAAAAGTTACTTTGAGTTTCCTCTTGACATTCAGGATTCACTTTCATAACAACACGGCAAACCAGGAAGTGTGCTATGACCTGGCCGTAATTATGGCTGCGTTTCATTTGTTAACATTTATCGCTTGAGTTTATTATTTGTTATCAAAACGTGAAATTTTCACTTTGGAAGGGTTTGCGCAATGGCTAGGCAAGGAAAAAAGACTTCATGTACTCCCTCTCTCTCTTAAACACGCATGAATAAATAATAACAATAATAATATATTTAAAATTAATAACATCTAAGTGTGGCCTAGGTCTTTAATCCCAGCACCTGGGAGGCAGAGGCAAGGGATCTCTGGAGCTTGAGGTCACTTGGTCTACATATTGATTTGCAGGCAAGCCAGGGGCTACATAGAGAGGCTCTGCCTCAAAACAGAACAAGAAAACCAAACCAAACCAGCCGTCTTATACCAGAACCTACTATATTCTTCATTTTATTCATCTTGGAATGGTTTTTAAAGCGATTCCCTGGGCTAGGGCTGTAGCTCAGGAGTAGCACTTTTGCCTAAACGTGCACAACACCCTAGGCCTCCCGTCCAGGAAGAGTCCCTGAGTTCCTACCCAGTCTTCTCCGAAGTCCCCCACCACTCACCCACCTTTTAAAGTCTCGCTTTCTCTGATAAGAAAAGCTCCCGCGCTGTTCCCTGGTGCCAGAAGCTGCCGTTCTGCATCCTTCCTGGTTATGTCCTTGAAGAACCACCTGTGGAGATATTTCCACATTTTATAGGTGTTGTGGCAGGGAGGGAAAAAAAAAATGTGGTGAGCGGGTAAACAAGCAATGCAATACAGCGTTCAGAAACACCAGGGTGGCCGTGTGCCAGGACTCACTCTTCCGTCTCTAAGGTGTTGACCTTGGCCACGTAGTTGCTGGGGATGAAGCCTTCTCTCTTTGTGGAAAGGGACTTGGCTTTCCACCACTCCCCATGCCTGGAACAGAAACAGAAGCCATGAGCTGCAAAGGCAATTGTCCTAATGGTGTTTGTTTCTCAGAGTGAGGGCAAGCGGAAGCAACCCCAGAATCCCAGAATCCAAGGGGAAAATGTTTTCCTTCTCATATGAGAGAATGTTTAGCGACAGAAACAAACAAACAAAGAAGCATCCTTACAACTTGAGGGTGGATCGATAGATTCGGTGCTGCGTAGGAAAGGGTTGGGGAAATGGCCCGCTGTGTAGAAACCAAACAATCTCATTTCCCCACATGGCTAAGATGTGTTCTTAAGGATTCCTGCAGCAATCAGTCAAGGGAATAGTGACTTAGAATTCGTGTATTATAAGCTTGTTTGTAAAACCATCCGCTTTCCCCAGAGATAGGTGCCATGAATAAAGAAAAACAACAAAATAAAATAAACAATAAATAATAATAATAATAATAAACAAAAAATAAAATAAAACAAAATAAAGAAAAACAACAAAAATAAACCAAAACCAAACCAGGGTGAGTGGGCCTCATCACCACGACACCGCGTGATATTACACTAACCCAGAGGGCGACAGGGAGGCGAAGGAGGAAGGGCCAGGCCCGGAAGCAGCTGTTGAGCTAGAGAAAGGGGTGGGGGGGTGGAAGTGGTCCTTGAAAACCTCTGTGTTCCTCTCCAAATGCCCCCCCGCCCCGCCCTGACAGACCAGACCCCGGTCTGTGAGGAAAAGGCGATTCTAACTAACTGTGAGCTGTACCTGTGAACTGTTTATCCACACAGGCAGCCTGTGCCTCCTCCACCTTCAAATTCAGTCAGCTGTACCCTGATGGAGCTTTGAGGCCGAAAGCTTTTATTTCTCCATGCAGGGGTATTGAACCTAGGGCCTTGCACACGCTAGGCAAACTTTTACGTCTATGACTTCTTCCTCCCTGTTTAAGTACAACATAAGGCTGTTTTCATAACAATCACAACCACACGGTGGGAGACACGAGGCATCATCCAGAGGTTGTTTGATGTACTGGGGGGGGGGTAGTAGTGGACGAGCTCTCCTGGCAGTGGATAGCTGCCTGGCAAGGGAGAACAGGTCTTCAGGGATGTGGCCACAGGTAGATGGTCCCACCCTCATGCACATGTGGGCAGCACTGATGGGTTTACTTGCTTCTGAGACGGAAAGAAGGAAGATGTGGCTGAAAGGGATGTTCATGTGGGATGCAGGGGATACTGGAGGAAGTGAGGGGGTGAATATGATCATGTTTACTGTATATGTGCATGGAATTCTCAAAGAATAAATATTTTACAATAAAGTATGTGGAGGGTGTGCTATTTTTGTGTCGAAGACAAGAACACATGGGCTTTAGTGTATACCAGTGGTCCTGGAACCCATTCCTGACATGCTCAGAGACAACTGTGTACACACACACACCACACACACACACTCACCACAATCCTGTGGTGTCCTGCCAACTTCCAAAGCTGAAAGGAACAGACTGAGTGCCTTTTCAAGGTCATGCAACCGTCAGAAGGAAGGGCCACATTTACACACAAGTTTATGCTGAAGCTCTGGCACAGCCCTCTGGAACCTCATCTTCCGTGAGGCAGCCTCCCTTCTTCCCCCCATTTGGCAGATCGGGGTCAGGGCGCTGCTTCATGCAAATTCAGTGCAAGAAGGAAGTTAGAGGAAGTGCTCAGAGTTCCTTGTTCTCCCTCCTCACTGCCCTGTGCCCTGTGGCCTGACCAGAGTCAGGCATGTGTGAGTCAACACGCATAGGTCAAGGAAACAAAACATCCACGCAGCTTCGGGGCAGAAGCGCCTGCAGCTGAGCAGGGCTTTCCAGCATGGCTGTGGCTATGGCACCACGTCCTTAGCAAACCCTTGGAAACCACACCGACCAGCCCGTGAGCCCTGTCTAAACCCAAGCAATAGAACAAAGAAAAGTGGCCTTTCAAGTTTGTGTGTGCATTTAAGAATGTACAGGTGCACTGGTGTTTGCTAGCACGCATCACATGTGTA
Source organism: Alexandromys fortis (assembly GCF_014885135.2). Taxonomy (NCBI): domain Eukaryota; kingdom Metazoa; phylum Chordata; class Mammalia; order Rodentia; family Cricetidae; genus Alexandromys; species Alexandromys fortis. Next base: position 10,237,839 of record NW_026067897.1, read on the forward strand.
CATGTGTGCACATGCCAGAGCAGAGCCTCAGCTGTCGTTCTTCAGATGCTGCCTATCTCTCACGGGCCTGGAACTTGCCAGTGTTCTAGACTGGCTGGCCAGAGAGTCCTCAGGGATTCACCTGTTTCCACCTCCCCAGGGCTGTGCCAACATGCCCAGCCTTTTCTTTTTCAAAGGTGGGTCCTGGGCACTAACTCAGATTACAACTGAGCTATCTCCCAAACTCCACAGTGGCCATCTTAAGTAGCATGCCACACGGAACCAAACTTCTTAGGGAGTGCATTGGTGAGGAAAGAAACTAACGTCTATCCTAGTCGGGAGAAACGACAGAGGCGCCCACAGCCGCACTTGAAAGGGACGTTCCTTTTGCTCTGTTCCTGCCACCTAAGGAAAGCAAAAGAGACATCTACAAGAGCCGTGGCCAAGATGCTGCCAGGGCCTGGGCACACTTACTCTTCCAGGACTTTCATCTTTTCTCCTTTCTTGAAGGACAAGTCATCTGGGTGGATGCCATCGTAAGGGTACAAGGCTACCACAATGTCCCCTTGCTCCTCTGGATCTAAGAACAAAAGATATAAGCAGAGACCTTTCAGAACCTATCAGCATAAACACGCAGGAAGAGAGGAAACGATGGGGAGAAGGGCCATGGTACAAGGCTGTGTGCTTCCTACCTACAATAACACGAACTGCAGACTGCATACACCAAACCAAGGGAATTAATTAATTGGGAATTAATTAGGAAAGGATGTACCTCTGGCGATGACAGCACTACCAGGGTCCCCAAATGCGGAAGCTACTCTAGTGTCCATCAGTGGGATGAACAAAATGTGACCCGCACATACAATAGAATAATATTCAATAAAAAAGAATTGAAGTACCGCACATACAATAGAATAATATTCAATAAAAAAGAATTGAAGTTCTGACACACAATGTATCATAGATGAACCTTGAAGACTTTCCGTTAAATTAAATGAGCCAGCCACAAGATGACAAGGGCTGTATATTTCCAGCCACGTGGGCTACCTAGAGCAATCAAATTCAGAGGGACGAAAAGCATAATGGCGGCTGCCTGGAGCAGAAGGGAGAGGAGAACCCTGAGTGTTTAATGATAGAGTTCTATTGTGGATCATGGAACCCTTCTCTGATGGATGCGGGTGTGAGGCTCGCACAGCAGTGCGGATTTCCCGCCTCTGAACTCCACATTTAAAAAACAAGGAGGGATATGTTTATAGACATATATTTCCCACAACAGCAAACTAAACAGTAGTCATATTGTTAAGAAAACATACCTTTCGTTTGAAACCTTTGTCCTGGTAAAAGTTGAGATTCTGAAACCTACGAAAGAGTATTCGTTAGGGACAAAAAGTCACGTTCAGCCTTCTCACATGCGTGTTGTTTATCATTTTCTAACAGTGACAGGTGAGGCTCAGATTCGCAGTTGTTAAGCGGGAAAGAAGAGCTAAACAGACAAATCTTATAGGGTGATGCCGTTGCCAGCAAGGCTCAGAGCAAGGCTCCCGTCTTCTGTAGGGCCCCACTTATACGGTCATTTTCAGGGCTTTTTCTGGACAGGTAGTCCTTGGTCTGGGGCAACAGACCAAGTGGGTAGGGCTTCACAAGATGGGATTAGATGCCAGCCTGCCGTGATTCTTTCTCTTGTTTTTAACAGAACTCTAATATTTGAGGTGGCAGTTTGCCCCATGCACGGCCTGTTTCTAGACTTACAGCCCCCTCTGCAGAAGGCAAACAAGAATTCCTTAAACTCACTGTTGGGTGAGGTCTGAGTAAAATGGACCACTTTCTGCATAGCAAGAATTAAAGGCTGGAGGCGCAGTAGCCATGGAAACCAAACAGTAGGTAGGGCCAGCACAGCAAAACATCACAGCGACAACTTTGAGAAGGTGTCACCGCCTATCTCCATGTTTCCTGAACTTATTTAAACATCTGATCAGGCCCTGTCACTAACAGAGAAACACAAGCCCAACAGAGTCAGGCTTTCTTGTGTGACCCTGACTGTCTGGGGGTCAGGGACATCTCCAGTTATGGCAGCAGCAGGGTGCATGGCCAGCAGATCCTGGTAGCACAGAGGGACGGGTGCAGTCCCTTCTAAAACAATCCCTTTTCACAAGAGCACTGCTGGGGGTGTGTAAGGCCTCCTGACAGGGCCTGAACTTCAAGCCATCTCCTCTGCTTTACCTCGAGAGTCATTTCAGGGAACAGGACCAAAAGGTTTATAGGGGAATAGAAATTTCTCTGAGAGCATAGCCCGTAAAATCTCCACTTCATTGGGGAAAGGACAGGAGGAGGAGGAAGTCAGGGACCCATATTAACATTCGAGACTTAAAAGACGTTTTAGACTGCCGTTTTAATCACTCAGATTTGCATAATTAAGAATCACAGTCTATTTGGTATGATTTAGAGGAAGCAATTAGATGAAAAACTAAAGAATCCGAAAGCAGCAAGCTGATCTGCAAATGCCAGAGAGGTTAGTTTAAAAAGACATTAAAGCCCGTCTTCATGCGAGTCCCGCTGGCTGCCTAGGCTGGCCCTGAACTCTAAAGGACTAACCGACCCTCCCAGGTCATGCTAGCTCATCCAGCCCATTCTGGACCACTTTGTAAGACCAAAGCACAGACCTGTGACCCCGTGACCTCTCTCCAGAACAGAGTTTCTCTTAATAGGTTTTCTCTTCGATAGGTTTTCCATGAGTGTTGCTGGCCTTTCATCAGTTCCCCCTTCTCCTTTCGGAGCACTTTATAATCAATGGGGTGCGTGTAATTTTTCACACGGCAAAGGCTGAGAGCCCTACTTAGGGTCATAGAATGAGGCCAAACTAAGGAGCTTTGGGAGATCATCTGTGGCCACGGAAGACCTGAACTTAAAAGTTTTCTGGTAAGCATTAGGGAACGGAAAGGTTTAAGCATGTTCACTATTTATTTCCAACTGACTCGTAAACTTTTTTACACAGAATATTTGGTTTTTTTTTAACTAGTCTTTCTTGATTTCCTAAATAAAAAACACCTGAACAAATAAACATACCAAACAGACCAAAATGAAACAACAAACAAACAAACAAAAAAACCCTTGGGTTTTAAAGCACATAAAATCAATAAAAATCAATCACAAAATTATAAAATCAAAAATTAGCATTTGTTAAGGGAAATAAATAGAACCTTTAATAAGAACTTTGAATTCTACAAGAAAACTACCATGATGTCAGTGCCTTTTACTTTTCTATTAATCGCATTTATTTAAGAATATAACTATAAAAAAAAGAATATAACTATATCTATCTGTACTTATGAAGTGTTTTTAAATTGTATATTGATAGACATTCACCAACACCAAATTACTAATGTTTTAAATAATCTTATACATTTTATGTGTATACATTTCCTATGCTATAATTTTTTCCTATATCTTTTCAAGTTATTCTATATCTTTTTCAAGTTTTTTATTTATTTTTATGAGTTTAGGTATTTTGCCTTCACCAGTATCTGTGCACCATGTATAGGCCTGGTGCTGGCAGAGGCCAGGACAGGTGTCCTGTGTCCGGGAACTAGAGGCCCAGAAGGTTGTGATCTACCATATGGGCAATGGGACCTGAACTCAGGTCCTCTGGAAGAGCAGCCGGTGCTCTTAACCATCTCTCCAGCCCCTCTCTATGCAGTTTTACATGATATGTAGGTAAAGTGTCTATCCAGAAACATCTTGTAAAAAAACAACGCAATGAAGTCACCATTCATCTCCACTTCCCTTTAACTAACTTTGACTAATCAGTCTAACTGATGACAGTTGGTTCTGATAGGTTATATAGATAATGGGGACGGGCTAGGCAACGGTCCTCAGCAGGACTGGACAGTGACAATCTATTTCTAAATAAATATGTTTCCAAGTCTCTTAAAAACATAGATACAACCGGAGAAACAGCAAATGCTCTGTTTTGTTCTTTGCTTCTGTTTTTGTTTTGTTAGGGTTTCACTCTATAGCCCTGACCGTCCTGGAACTTGCTACGTGAACCAGGCTGCTGCCTGCCTCTGCTGCCAAAGTGCTGTGATTGCAGGCAGACACCACCACGCCTGGCAAACTGTCATAAAGCCATTTGGGCTAAATCGGAATAAGTTGTTTTCATCTTAAATGCCAGAACAGTCTGTAAAAACCGGGGTGTGGGAGGTATACAGGCATCCAGTGGAAGACTACATGCCAGGTTACAAGCTCCAAAGTAAAGCAAATTTAGCTATAGTTGTTGCAGGTTCTGAATTCCCCGAGGCTTTAAAATATGGCGTCACTTCTTTCCCAAATGCATCAGGTGACCCATCACTCATGTCAAGTATTTAATGTGGGCAGCCATGTAAAGTTTGGAGACTAAGCTAGATGCACCTTTTCTTAACCTTTTACTCAACCATCACAAATCGTGACAACCACAGTCTTTGTATTGTTTTAAATCAGTTGACAAAAAGACAAGATAGAATAAAATGCAATGTCCCACTAGCTTGTGTTTTAGCTTCTGGTTTAAACCCAGCAAATCCTCTTGTCCCTAGAACATGGAGCTGATATTGCTAACCTGCCCTGCGGTCATGCGGGCCTGAATCTATTCTGGGTCTTTGCAATAGGAATATGAAAGATGCCTTTCTCTATGGTAAACATGCAACTCATTATCCATAAAATCTCTACGCATTCTTCAAAGGATTAAGTTATGAGGCATATTAAACTTATTCGGGGTCTATGTGAACAATATGATTTCTTTGCATGCAAGATTGCGGTTTTAATTGCACAGCCATGCTCTGATCCTGTGGTGGGATCTCTCCCCTGAGACTATTCTACTTACTGGCCTTTGCTGCTTATTGGACGTTGGATCTCTCACATAAATAGTTCGGTCAGTGTTACGTACTGGTTGAGTCTTCGAATCTACTCCATCGTCATTCAGATTGTCTTTCCTTTTTGATTTTATACATCCCATATTTCCTGTTGGAATAGAAAAGCAATGGCATTGTTGTTTTTTTTTTAATCAATCCAGAATTGGCTTAAAGCCATTCAAATCTCTGTATTAAAGAAGATCAAAAAGAATATGCTTCTATTCATTGTTACACACTGATTAATACACTCAAAGGTGGATGCTGTTTGGAAACAGGTTATCTTGGTTATTTGTTGGTTCCTTCCTTCATTCACTGAAAACTCTTTACTGAGCATCTCCCCTTTACAACAACCCAATTCCTACAATAAAGGTGCTCCTGTTTTTGTGGCAAAGGAGTGTGAATTGGCATTACAGTATGCTCGGACGAGCCTGTGACACAGGATACACGAGTCCTAATGAAGGACAGGACTTCTAATTGAGGCAAGAAGAGAAGGCGCTGGTCCGAGAAGCTTCCTGAAGGTTGAGATGAGATGGGTTTAAATCTGGTGTCAAAATCAGCGAAGGAGATCCAGGAAGGCTTTTCAGGGGTAGCCATAGAGACCCCGGGTAATTCTGTCCCATGAACCAGTGCATAAATCCTTTCATGATGGAGCAGGCAACAAAGGCAAGGAGACAGAGAAAAGGCTGGAGACAGAGGACCACAGTGGGTATAACGCTGTCAGTTTAGTTTGCGTTCCCGAAAGACAAGTAACACAAAGGGCCGGAGTCTCCACCGGCGGTGGGATTTACATCTAGAGTCTACTGTACGGGGCTTGGGAGCCTACACACATGGTGTTGCCTTCGTCAAGACATAGGTCAGGGAGAAAGGATGCTTGAAAGACTGTTCAGATGGTCCAGTCTGGTAGGCTTCCCCACAAGACAATGACGTCATCTATACCTACCAGCCGCAAAGACAGACAGAACTAAGGGGTGAGTGCCGGCACAATGTTTGTTTGCTCTGAGTCACCCCTGCCCCCAGCCCGAGCCCCAAATGCCCCAGAAGGAGTCCAAGACTGGTGTAGAAACTAATTTGACTCAGCCTTTGAGGAAGTGCCTGAATCAATGTCATTATATTATCATCTCAAAAAAAAATATTATCAAAAATCCAAAAGAAGAACAGGAGGAGGAAAAGGAACAAATGGGACCTGGTCCCAAATAGCCACAGAACAAGTGAAGAGTGCCCGGATGAAAACAAGAGGCAGGGACTTCACAGAAATCTCAGGAACTTGGCTGCCAACCTAACCAGGGAGGCAGGATTGAACTCTGGGTGACTGACCACCTTGGTCTCCCCTCACCCCCTTCCCTAATCTGCTGGCTGGGGTGAGATGGTAGAGATTTTCCAGGTTGTTAATTAACCCATTGTCTTCTCACATGGCCAGCTCACTGGATGCAGTGTGGCTTTAAGATTGAATTCCCGGCTCTGCTCACCGGCTTCGTAAGTGACAGGAATGGAAGCCGCACAGCTCTGCTCACTGTCCTGCTCTCCCACAGGTTTTGGCTAGCTCTTGGGACCTGGGCTCCATTTCTTCCATAGGCAGGGTGTGAAGTCTCTGAGGGCCAGCCACTCCTTTTCTGAAACTAGCAAAGTGGCAAGGGGTAGTTTCCCAGAATAAAGAGGAAGCGAGACCTTTGCTGCAAAACAGTCTCTCTTCTTCTTTTCATAGTCTATGTTTCTAAAATGGAGATGGGTTTAGGAGATGATCTGTAAATAAGCCTAAACTCGTTCCCCAACCCATTCCTCACCCCACCCTTTCTCCAAAACGCTGTCCAGCTGATCATTCCTTCCGATGGTGACAGAAAAGCCCTGGAAACCAGACCTCTGAGCACAGGGAAGCTCCAGAGAGGGGTTGGCGTCTGGGGTCCTAACAGGGGCTGAGCATCCTGTTTGCCCACAACCTCACTCTGTTGAGTTTGCTGTACTGCCCCAAGGGCTCAAACAGCACTGCTGCTCCAGGCGGGACTCAAGGCCCTTCCCCCTTTCTTTCCCCTTTCTTCCCCTTTTTTCCCCTCATCTTCCTCTTCCTCCTTCTCTTTTTCATTTTTATTTTTTATTTTTGACAAGGTCTCACTCTGTACCCCAGGCTGGCCTGGAACTTACTCTGTCTCTCAGGCTGCCATGGCTGGCGCCCGAATGCTGGGTGAGCAGCCACGCCCAGTTCAGCCAATCAGCGAGAGGAGAACCAGGTGTACCACTGCGGACACCAGGCTTTGTGCTCACAACAGAGCCACGTGGGTCCTGTCTGACAAAAAAGGTATCAGAGGTGAAGGAAGAGGACAGCGTGTGTGACAGAAGCCTCTAGAATGGCCCTTTCCAAAACTGTGGTTTGGAGCCAGGGATGGCTGCTCATTTGTACTCTCAAAGCTCAAAGGTTGGAAGACAAGGTTCAAGTCCAGTCTGAGCTACACTGTGAGGCCCTGTCTCAAAAAAAAAAATTTAACTAATTAATCATTCTGTTATTTAAAAAGAAGAGTGTCGATAGAAGAACTCATTTATTAGTTTGCAGAAAATATAGGTAGTGGGAAGACAGATAAAATGAGAAAAGTCTAGAATGGGCCCTATTCTGAAATGCCTGGCCGGGAAAGATAGCACCATGGTTCCACACGAAAAGGGCCTAGACATACCCCTGAGGGACGTGGTTCCGTCTGCGGAAGGCACTGCGGAAAGGGATGAATGACACAGGAACAGTGTGTGGAGCGGGAACACAGAACCCACGGCCAGGGCAGTCAGAGGAGACGGGAGGCAGCCCCAGGATGCCAGAAGGGTTCGTCTCACTTCTATAGATTTGGTAACGGCGCCTTGGAGATGCAGGGTGGGGGTGTGTGGGTGGGAGTGAGGGCGGGCTCACGTCTTTGCAACTCTTGATCCGTTCACCACAGTGAGAGGGGGGTGGAGGACAGGGGCGATGTGTCTAAGGGCACGAAAATCGGTGACTCTATGAAAAGGACAGAACTTTTTACCTTTTCCTAGAGTTTGGAAAATTTCAAAAGGTAACTTTAGCGAAAAACTTAAGTGGATATTACAAAATTTATTTACAAAATTCATTCATTTTGGCCAGGGGGTGGTGACACATGCCTTTAATCCCAGCACTCAGGAGTATTTCTGTAGGTTCGAGGCCAGCCTGATCTACAGAGAGTTCCCGGATAACATGGGCAACACAGAGAAACCTTGTATTGAAAAACTAAATTAAAAAAGAAATACATATACATACATGCATATATACATATTACAAAATTCATTAATTTTTAGACATATATAGAACACATGTGGCATGTTGGTGTGCGCGCGCACATAGGTATACGTGATTAGGAGTATTTATTGGCACATGTTAGTTATGCCTGCAGTATGTCAAGCAGTGCCACTTCCGTTCCAGCAGGGAGCCACAGAAATTCTCTAGCTGGACTGATGCAGAGAACTCTACTTCTGAGCGATACCTTTATGGGAAACAAGCTGGGCTAGTGAAAGCCGGTTGGGGGAAGCTGCCCCCCAACAAGGGGCCCATCCTTCAGGCCCTGTGTATGCCAGAGAGGAGCTGACAATAGTCTGAGGAGGACAAGTGTAAAGTAGGAGGTGGAGGGGGCGGGATGTCAATCTAGGCCGGTGCTCCCACCAATTATTTGCTCGGTATTTTGTGTTTTCCCCCTCTCGCCATCACCACAGTGAACACAGAGTCAGACGTTTGTTGTATGACAGACAGATGGAAAGCGAGAAATACCGCAGAACACCGCACGGCCCAGGCTGAGCTCAAGCGCTCACAGAACTCAGGAGTGGGCTGCTCCTGCACACAAACCCGACCAGGTCCCACAGCTCCACATGCTGAGGGAAAGAACCAGAAAACCCCCAGACGCAGCTATTCCCATCAAACACTTGAGGCGATGTTAGACATTTCCGAAGGATATGAGCACTCTGGTCTGCACCGTTTGTTTGACGTCTCTTATTAAGCCTACAATGTGCCGAGCTTCTTTTTAATCCCCAAAGAAAGTCACTGTCCACGGCATTATGATGCTCACCTCATAGAGGAGAGAAACGGGGCTGGGAGAAGCAGGCTGACACAAAGCCAGTCTGCAGCTGGTGCGAGGTTCAGCTGGGCCTCCCTTCCGCCCCACCCAGGCTGGTCTCAGGCTGGGGCACAAGCTGGCCTCAGGCGAATCCACAGCCCGTGTTTAACATTCTCCCACGTGCTCCAAACTGGTTGGAAGTACACATTCTCTTAACAAAACTAAATAAAGAGATCATTTTCATAGACTGCCTCTTAAGATGTTATAAAAATGTCTCACCATAAGAACCAGTCATGAGATTAATACAATGACACCAGACAGTCAGGACCAAGGAGAAGAGGCAAGAGCAAGGTGCTTATGCCATGGGTGACTTATCTAGCACAGCTGAGCTCTTAGTTCACTCTGGGTTTACTTCAGAGACCGTGTAAATCACAGGAGAGAGGAGAGGGACCAGCCTTCTTCAGGGAAAGTGTGTATCCCTCTCAAGAATTCTAATTTATATCCAATGGACTTAGTGGAGTGCCATAGGTGATACTGTGTGTGTTGTTTCTTCTTGGTATTACACTTCTTTCTCTCTTCACACTACCTCTACGTAGCTCAGGCTGGCCTTGAACTTGTAGTCCTCTGCCTAAGATTCCCCAGTGCTGGGATTTCACGCATGTACCATGACTCCCAATTGATCTCATAGCATTTATAGTAGTAAATAAAGGCATATTTAATATGTAGATGCTTTATTTAAAAGTAATTATTATCCAGAGGGAGGGGGTGTTAACTAAAACTGAGCGTGTAAAAGAACCCTATGGAAAATCATTACTTTGTAATGTTAATTTTAAAAATATAAAAATAAGATGCAGAGGCCTGGGAGGTAAAGGTGCTTGCTGGAAGTCTGACAGCCTGAGTTATCCCTGGGACCTACATGGTGAAAGAAACTCTATATGTATGCTTTGACACACGAGCACACACCATCTCAAAAATGTAATAAAAAGTTGTTTTTTTTTGTGGGGGGAGGGGGGGCAGTGCTGAATACAGCTACCCAATGTGGAAGGACTGTGCTTCTCCAGGAGACATCAATTGCTCCGGGGTAATTGTTCACTGTGTGAAAACGTATTGCTGTGATTGGTGTAATAAAGAGCTGAACAGCCAATAGCTAGGCAGGAGGTATAGGTGGGACTTCCTGGCAGGGTGAGGAAGTAGAATTTGAAACTAGGTGTGTGAGAGATGCCAGTGGGATTCTAAAGAAGTTGGACATACCGTACAGATAAGATGTTAGATACTCCATGAGCTATTACAGGAACTGAGCCATGCTACAGAACGTAGATTAGAAGAAACGGGTTAGTTTAAGTTATGAGCTAGTTGAGAACAAGCCTAAGCTAAGGCTGAGCTTTCATAATTAATAACAAGTCTCTGCGTCATTATTTGTGAGCTGGCGGCCCAAAGAAAAATCCATCTACAATGAATTACTAAATAAAAATCTTAGTGCCAAGCATGGCATACCTGCCAGTGAGTTATTGGTCAGGAAGACTCCAATAAACCTCAAAACAACACAGGCTATAGTCATTGTTCTTGGCTGCCCGCCACAGCTATGTATAAGACCATATTGCTGAGACACTCCCCACTTTGGATACAGGACATAGAGAAATAGAGTTTGAATCGACCTGAAAATGTTCTCAAGCCTGGCTAGCTCTCATGGTGCTGAACATTGCTGTGTAGGTCATTGAGGGAGAGGAAATATCACTGCAGTACCCAGGGGTGAACCCTAAATACTGCAATACTAGATATGACCACTAGTTGAATGTAGGTTACGAGGTAACCAACATCTGACTGGATCTGAAGCCTGCTCTACAGGAAGGAATTAATGCTTACTGCTATAAACATGGTCAACAGTCCAAATCTCAGGAGTTCATAGACCCACGTGGGGGTGGGGGGGGCACACTCCTATTGCTGTGCTAACTGGAGATGTTTTCAAACTGTCTTCAACAGATTTACATTTATACTCATAGCTTAGTGTTAGTCTCAGTCTTGGCCCGAAAACCTTCTTTTTGCAGTGTGTAGTAGATAATGCTGAGACTCCTAGTTAGTCAACGTGTTGAGACTGAGTGACCAATGAGTGACGTCTGCCCCAAATGGGGCATCTACCATCCCCTCCAAGGCTCAGAGAACACCATGGAAGTGGGGGTGGAAAGAATGTAAGAGCCTGAGGAGCCCAAGGATGGAGAAGATGCTGTGAGATGCTGTGCAGACATGGCACAGCTGTTCTCGCGGACTCATAGCAACTCTGGTTAGCTGCATAAGTTCGAGGTGAGTCAACGAGACCCATTACTCTTTCACAGAGCTAATTGGACTCAGAAGGTACAGGGAGGGTTGCTGGGGCGTCTGTGGAAAGTAAGAGGGAGGAACTGCGGGTGGGTAGAACCAAGTCACATTGTATGAAATTGTCAATCAGTAAAAGATACTATAAACATTTTTAAAAATAAAGTATGCATTTTAAAAATCATTATCAGGATCTCTGATAATGGTCTACAGAGTGAGTCCTAGGACAGCCAGAACTATTGCACAAAGAAACCATCTCAAAAAACAACAAACAAATATTGTAATCATTTAGAGTTTGATATATCAATAAAGACAAGTCTGGATTACCTATAAAAGCTCACACTGTGGTCTAGAGAAGCAGACAGAAAGCCCTTTGCTAACACAGGGGCACACACCAACACCTAAGAACTGGGAGGTTGATGACTTCTCTTTCTAGAAGCTTCTTTCATGAGAACAAGTATTCATTTGCATGGGTAGTCCTCATTTAAGGAACTTAAAACAGTAAACGAGTGATTTTTTTTTTAAACCAGAGAGCATGTTCTAGAATATCAGACTAACTCCTCGTTCCCAGCCTACTTCTTTGGCTCTCTCTGCAACAATTCCTAATGCTTGCTGTTTGTATGACAAAGGAAGATGCTGTACACCTGGACCCCTGGTCTCTGCGGCCAGGTTCTCTCCATCAGCAACCCTAACAGGACCTCGAGGTGTTCACGGCAACTATACTCATATTATACACAGACACCACTATATATCACTATATATACCATGGATCACTAAATTAGGTCAGCGCGACAAGTTTCCAGGCAGCGTCTATTCATCTTGTTGCCAGTAAGTAAAGGTTCTTTTTGCTGCTGCTGTTGTAATTATCCACTGTTCAAATTAAAAAAAAAAACTTAAACCCAAAATAGAAATTAGATTTCAGTTTCTCCCCAAGGAATCTGACTTTCTGCTATCACGTGTTAGCTCATGCTCATGATCCTAGCACGTCAGACTGCTGAGGCAGAAAGATTTCTATGACTTTGAGGCCAGCCTGGGATACAGGAGGAATCTCTAAGGGGATGTGAGGGGGAAATCTGACTGTTCTAGATCCTTCTATCCCTCTAATTCTATTGCTGTATTCTACTCCATTCTACAGCCATGAATATTGTAACAGAACACGATTCTGTGAATGGTCCGTATAACTAGAGATCTTAAAATTTAAAGACAAACTGCTAGGATTTGACCCTTGACAACTTAAATATCATGCCATTATATAGTAGTGTGATACAAATTGTGTTATGAGCCGCAGTGGCACAGACCTGCAAGCCCTATTTCTGGTTAAGGCAGGAGGGGGTACAAGGTTGAGGCCAGGTCTCAACCCAACCAAAGGCTTCTTGGGAGCCCTGAAGTCGGGCCTCTCTTACTTAACCTTGCAATAGTGCAAGTGCTTGCCTAAGGCAAACAGGGAGGAAGGAGAACGGTTCTAGAGGATGGGCGAGAAAGGGAACAATCACTCTAGCCCCAAAGGACCCAGCCTGGTCACCCAATACCTCAGAACTTGGTCCATCTGGCTTTAAAACTACACTTGTTTTTAGACCTACCATGACTCTACTGCCTCTTTGTGAACAGGCTTCATCTCCAGAAGTTCCCTGAGTTAGGAATAAGAATGGAGACAGAAAACAAGAGTGGAAGCCCAAGAGGAGCTCTCGGTCTTCAAAAGTCAGGCTCAAGTTTCCTTCGGGAGCCGCTCATAGATTTGATCACCACGAGAAAGTCCCTATCCTCACCCTCCGCCCCGTGCTTCCCTCTCTACCTCACTTGCAGAAATGAAACTTAGAGAGATAAAGGCACAGAGAGCAGGCAGCTTAGGAAGAGAGGGTCCCCAGAACAATCCTCCAAACAAAGACTATTCCTAAACCCCAGGTGGAACAGGCAGAGCTGAAAGGGGTGTGGCCAGACTCTACAAATCTCAGTGGTCGTTTTCAGAGGGTCTCTGATCTTTTCGCCCATATCCCAGAAAACCAGGGCAGCCACAGTGGCTAACCTGGTGACCTTTCCTGTGGCCTCGATGGGTGAGTTGGTGCTGTGGAGTGACTGCGGAGATCACTGGGTGATGGGGGTGTTATCTGTGCACTAAGAACGTTTGTGTCTCCTAAGGACCTTCCGCAGGCGCAGGAAGGGAGCCCCTGGCCAGTCTCCAGCTCCCTTTCCTGCCTTCTGGCTCCCACGAGACAGGAAGTGAAGACAGAAAGAGGAGGTTCCTCCTTCAGGCCTAGAGTCCCTCCAAATAGCTCTCTGGGTTTCTGTTTTCCAATTTCAACATCAGACCCTCCCTAGGGTTTAAATGTCATCAGTGAAAGGGAGAGAGGGAATTGGGGGGTGTTGAGCCACTGTGGCTCGTGTTGCCTTATGGTAAGATGACTGAGGATGACCAGAGAGGCGGATGGAAATTACAGAAAGAGAGGAGTAGAGGAAAGAACAGATGGATTGGGTAAAGCCAGCACTCACCACTCCCCCACATCTGCTATTGTTTGGTTTTATTTAGTTCTGAGGCTACATTTCACTGTCTAATCCAGGCTGGCCTCTAATTTTCGGTTCTTCTCCCTTACCTTCTCAAGTACTAGACTTACGTGACTGTGCCACGCGCTGTGCCTGATGTGGTAGAGTCTTCTGTTTTGTGTTGATGTCATTGGTTAAATAAAGAAACTGCCTTGACCCTTTAATAGGACAGAAAATTAGGTAGGCTGGGAGAAAGAAGCCGAGTCAGGCAGTCGCCATGATTCTCCGACCCCGGACGGATGTAGACTAGAATCCTTCCTGGTAAGACAACACCTCATGGTGCTACACAGATTATTAGAGATGGGTTAATCGAGATGTGAGAATTAGCCAATAAGAGGATAAAACTAATGGGCCAGTGTTTAAAAGAATACAGTTTCTGTGTAATTATTTCGGGGCATAAGCTAGCCATGTGGGAGCCACCACTCCACTTACTACATGTGTCTATTAGTGGTTAGCTGGGAAAGGGGTCATGAGGTAGGAATTTGCTTTAAGAATAACTGATCTAGGCCGGGTGTCTAGCCTAGACATAAAAGAGACATAAGTCTGAAGGAGGGATCACTTCTTTCTTCTTGGTGTGGAGTGGGTATCATGACCAAAAACTTGGAGTTCATTTCCAGTCTCTCCTCACTGAGCCCATGGAAGAGTTTCCGGAGATCTACAGGTCCCCAGCATTCATATAACTTCCCCCAAATCAGCAGCGCCCAGTCAAGTCTCAGCGGCCACTCTATGCCTAAGACTACTAACTCAGTAAGGTCACAGACCTGTGAAGATCATGGAGGGATCTGTGCTTCTTCCCCAAACAGTATGAGAATGACCCTGCCCAGATAGACGCCAGGTTGACAGGCAGGGAGGATAAACCTGGAGGACTAGGCTGCCATCCGAAAGAGATGGAGTCATGTGAAAACAAGCTAGTTCCCCTGGAAGAGCCTGCCGGCTGATGAAGATGTTTCCCTATTGACTGCTAGTCAGAGGGCTGAAGAGAGAACACGCTCACAAGACGTGTGTCTTCCTCCTGCTGAACTGCAGTGTGTGTGTTCCTCAAGAGAGCTACACAGAAATTGCGGTGGGTTTCAGAACGAGGCAGTGGCGTCGGCGGAAAATACACTGAAACCTAATGAACTGGAGCTTTTTAAGATCACGCTATTCTTAGTTTTACATATGTGTATTAGTGTGTGTCTGTGCATGGGTTATATGCATGTGAAGTCAGAAGACGGAATCAGTTACCCGGAAGCTGGAGTTGCGGGGAGTCGTGAGATGCCCTGCATTGGTGCTGGGAACCTCTTGTAATGGCTGAGCCATTTCTCCATCCCCCAAGAATTTGCTACTTTAAAATGGAGAGCTTCTTTGTACAGAACTTGTAAAAAAGAAAATCGACCTTAAAAATGCCCCACCTTGGGCTACGGAAAAATGGCTCAGGAGTTAAGACTACTTGATGCTCAGATAGAGGACCCAAGCTCAGTTCCTAACCCTGTGTCAGGCAACTCACAACCACCTGTAACTTAAGCTCCAGGGTTCCAGCATGGCTTCTGGCACCCAGGGACTTGCACGCATGTGTACAAACCCAACCACATACCCCTAACTAAAATTAAGAAATCAAATATATTTTAAATGTCCCTACCTCAAAACTAGATGTTGTTCAGAGAAGCTTATTTCCAGTTTATTTTTTTTTTTTTACTTTTAGTATTTCCAGTGATTTAATATAAGGCTTCAAGCATGCTCGAAGCAAGCACTGTAACTCTAGCACAGTCTTCAGTGCTCTTTCGTGAGGGTTCCTGCAAGTGTCATGGCCGGCAGGAAAACAACCCAGGTGAGGTAAGAATGGAGCTTGGGTTCAGCTTTAGTTGGCGCTCTGCCAAAACTTCTGGACGCTAAACAGTTTTTTTTTTTTATACTTTTAAACACATCAGAACTTTGGAGGAAAGATTTCCATGTGACAACTGTCACAACAAAGCTATAGCGTGGCTACCCTGAAATACGAAGAGCATCTCTATAGCAGAGCATCTGTGACCTTGTCCTCGAGAACGAGTTCTATTGACGGAGACACAGTGCTCAAGACTAGAGCCTAGGGAGGAAGCGTTTGTTACGAGCATAAGGGTGGGTTCTACTGACCGAGAGACAGTGCTCAGGATTCTGGGGGAGTGAGGGCTGGCTTTCCAAAATGGCACAGATTACCAGGTATCCATTCCCAGCCTTCTACATCGAAAACAGGTGTTGGCTTCTTCTGATGACAAAAGCCTGCATGTTTAACCCCTCCAGTTTTCCTGGTGCTGTCTGTGAGCATGTGTGTGTAGGTGTGTGCATGTGTGTGTAGGTGTGTGCATGTGTGTGTAGGTGTGTGCAGATATGTGCGTGTCTGTGCAGGTGCCCACATAGGCCAGAGGCGCTAGATATTCCTGGAGCTGGAATTACAGTTCGTTTGTGAGCCATCCAACATGGGTGCTATGAACTTGGGTCCTCTGCAAAAGCGAGTCATGCTCTTAACTGCTGAGCCACCTCTCCAGCCCTACTCCTGAACATTTCTATGGTGTATGTTAGGAATGTCTCTTGGGATAGGCTATTAATCAGGGCCCACTGTGCAGCCCAGACACACACTTCTCCAGTGCTTGGGCTACAGGCGTGCATCACATTGGGCTCAAACTGTCCCATTTTTAGAAGTTAACATTACTGAATTTCCTTGAGGCTTTATTAGTAACTCTTAACGGCAATTGTAGTTTAAGTATCCATGGGATGTCGTCTCCTTCTTTCCATGACTGCTAGCTTGTTCCTTATAATACCCAGTCTCACAGAAGTAGCCTTGACAGTGCTCTCACTTAGGGCTGTGTTTTCATCACTCGTGCAGTTCTAGACTTCTGCTTCTCTCTCATGTCCCTGCTCACACTCTCACTTCCACATCTCAGACAGATCGACCCTTCCACACCAACCCTTTTTCAAGCAGCCGTCAAACGAACGCCTCCTAGTGTGTCCTCCTTGCCCCCCGGGTTTCAGCATGCTGTGTGTGTTGGGAATGCTTGATTCGCTTCGCGGTTCCTTCAGAGGCTCCTAAATCTAAATTCAAACTTCAACCAAAATTTTACTTGTTCACTGCCAGAATATGTGTCGTTGTTGACCTGTCCATTTGAAGATTTAGCATCACTACCTTTCAAATGTGTAGTTAGGCCGTGGCGTGCTCAGCCACAAATAGGACATTTTTGCATCACACCCCTTCCCCATGGCTCAGGGACCTTTATGGAAGATGAGATGGAGAGGGTAGAGGAGCCAGAGGACAAGAAGCACTGGAGCCAGGCAGTGTCTACTGGACAAGACAGGGTCATGTGCTCCTTCACATCCACTGGGGTTGTCTGCTCAAGACCTGCACAAGATCAAGCCAGCCTCGCAACATGGCAGGGAGGGCTCACAGACCACCACCCTTCACTGAGGAGCTACTGATAGGTGATGGCTTCTGGAGCCGAAAGGAGTCTTTTGTTTAAGACTATGGCTCCCGGGACAACCAAACTTCGTGGATGTCTCCACGCCCGGGGTATATGGGTAGCACAAAGCAAACTTGGTGGATTGTTTAAATAAGGAAGGAAGGAAGGAAGGGAAAGAGAGAGAAAGCAAGAGAGAGAGAGAGAGAGCAGGAAGTTGGTGAGAGGAGTTAGGGGGATGAACGGCATGAATGTGAGCAAAATACTCTGTGTGCATGTGAGAAATGGTAAAAGAATTAATAAAAATCTCACAAGAAGAAGAACAGCACCACCAGGGGTGCCAACAACACGACCCAGAAATTCACGTGCTTGCTGAGAAGCCTGATGATCTGACTTTGATCCCTGGATCACATGTAATGAGGGTGGAAGGAGAGGAGTTACCTCCACACATGCATTGTACCCACATCCCAACAACAACACACAACTGAAAAAATGTATATGTAGAGTTTAAAGATAGAATCAACATCTAAACAGTTTTTAAAAATGTCTGTTTATACATTAAAGTATCTAAGAAACTATTAACTTAGTGCTCTGATAATTGGCCTTTGGAAAGTGAATTCAATGTGGAGCAGTACTGAGTAGCCATGAGGCTGTTCACAGACAATCATTGACACGGAACGACAGCAGCCGCAGGACTGAGCGGGAAAGGGGAAGACAGTATCACGCAGCCTGGTACTGTGTTTGTGATGAGGGACACGGCATAAATAAACAAGGAAAGGGTCTAGGAATAAATTTGATAAAATAATGTTCAGTTTTCAGTTTTGTTTTCCCAAATGTGATATAACTATTAAATATGTGCATATAAGCAGTATGTATACAACATACATGTGTAGCATCTATGTTGTATGTAACACATATGAAATATATACCACTTACATGTTATATAATGATTTATATATTATACACTGTAAAATTCACAATATTGTATTATATTATTGTACATTGTATATTATTAATATATTGTATTATATATTTTATATCTAACATATCAAGTGGGAATATTTTAGTTTGAATGAGAACACATGAAGATTTATGAGTTTTCTGGCCGCAGTCTTTGCAACTCTGGTCGTCTGTAGTACTGAAGAACTTGAGACAGATGGGGACAGCTGTAGCTGTAGGCCTTGCTGAGAATTTAAAATAAAATGAACTGTGAGTTGTGAAGAGTTTTCCTCGACATAAGAAAAATCTCTGGGCATGCCAGTGTGCTCTGGAGGGCTGAGATGCTCCAATGGGGAATTTAGGAGGGACAGAGAAAGAGTGGTCATGGCTGCAGAGAAGCAGGCCAGGTCATAGGTGGAGGATACCATATGCCAGAGTACAGCCACCAACCAGCCTGTCGCAGCTGTGACTGATGGTCCCGGGTCACCATGCAGGAAGCATCCCCTACCACTTTGCTAGCCCCCCCTTGCATAACCCTCAGCTGCGGCAGCCCCACAGAGGAAGACAACAGCGGATTGCTGAAACCAAGAGTACCAAGAGTGTTTTTTTTTTCTCACTTTGTTTCTCTTAAAAAAAAAAAAAAAGGAACAATATGAAAACAAGATGATCTCATGGAAATGTATACACATCAGATAAATGAGCCTTGAACCTCCTGAGGGGTAATTTACAGGCAGGCCCCGAGTTACACAACGAAGTCAACCAAGCAGTTCCACTGAGCATCAGCTTTGGTTCTAGACCCCAATTTTAAGGGCAGCAACCCAGGCATCTATATTTAGACGTGTACACGCCTGTGGACTCTGTCTCAATTGAGTAGTCAAAGCGTACCATAAAGTGCACAGAACAGATGAAATCCGGAAGAAGTAAAGCTGAGCTCCAGCTGTGGGAGGGTAGGCATCTGCACAGTCGTTAGGTGTGGGCAGCAAACCTACACCTCTAACTTACCTAGAGGCCGACGCAACGAGGAGAACACGGCTGGGGTATAAATACAGTCCCTTCTCTGAACAGGGCTTCTCAGCCTTCATAATATTAACAGTCCAAGCAGAAAATAATCAGGCGGGGGGCAGAACTGAGTAACGTAGGACCCTCGACAGCAAGCCTGGCCTCTACTCACGTGAAGTCTCCAGCTCTCCATCTCCCTGAACCCACTACCACCTGTGATAGCCACAAATGTTTCTTGACACTGCCTCATGTCCCTTAATGAAACACACTGACAGGAAATCTGCCATCTTATTGATGATAAAACCATCAAGTATTAATAGTTATGTTACAAACTGAACAGAACAAAAACGCGCTCCCAGTCATCAGTGAAAAATGGGTTAATATCTCACAGCCAACGGAAGAAGCATAGCCAGAGGACTTGACAGATGTCTGTCATTCTGACAGAGGTGTGTGTCGTCGTGATAAACAGCCCTGGTCACACCGTGCCTGTGGACTTAAATATAAAGTACTCTCAGGAGCTAAAGATAGAAGACACAGTAAGAATGACCCAGCGGGCCTGTTTCCCTCTCAGAGCACAGGTAAGGGCCCCAAAGCCAAACCAAGATTAGCAACTCAGATTCCATTTTCACTAAAAGAAACTAAAAACTCATTTAAAATGACACACCAGACAGAAGTAGAATCTCCCCCACACATAACCACCTGGTCTCTGGCAGAGGAATAAAGGTGGTTCGCTAGACAGAGGGCAATCTTGTCAACAAACAGTTTGGAACATCGAAACACCCACATGGAACGTCAGAGCGAGGATAAAGAGGATGGTGACCGAGACCCAACTCTTCTTCCAGGCGCAGTCACTGATCTAATGGGAAGTGAAAACCAGAAGATAACACAGAACAAAACAACAGGTGGACATGGGTTGGGCTGAATTTTAAGGCACAAAATCAAAAGAAAGACCCACAAAAGAAAAAAGTTGAAATTCATTAGAATTGAAAACTTCTGCTCTACAAAAAAAAAAAAATTGTTATGAAAGTGAAGGATGGCATCATGGGGCGGGGCTCTGCTTTATCCTAGGTTCAGAAGGCAGCATAAGGCAAATCTCGGGCAGCTCCAGGTTCTTCTGCTTTATTTAAGAAGCTCCAGGGCTCCTCGGTTAGACCCTCCCTTAAAAAGAAGAAAGGAAGACCAAAGAAACAAAGAAAAGGAAGTTAAACCTCTACAGGAAGGAAATTTTTATAAAAATCTTTCCTTTAGCAAAAGAGTGACATGAAAATTATATAAGGAATTTTAAAAATCAATTCTAAGAAAACAAGCAACCCATTTTTAAAAATGTATCAAAGACCTAAAAAAGAAAGAAAGAAAGAAAGAAAGAAAGAAAGAAAGAAAGAAAGAAAGAAAAAAAAAAAAGCTCTGTAGGGCCCACAAGACAGAGTGCATGTGGCTAAGCCTAAAGACTTGAGTTTGCTCCCTTGGGCCTCTATGTCGGAAGGAGAGAATTGGCTCCCTCAGGTTCTCTGGCCTTCATGCGCTCCCCTCACCAATAAAAAGTATGATTTTTAAAAAATGTTAACAGATGGCCAGTGAGTCAATGAAAAGATCCAGAGAATTCAGGTCATACTACAAAAAGCTGTACTCCACAAAATTGGAAAACTTAAGGGAAATGGACAATTCTCTGGGTAAATATCACTTATCAAAATTAAATCAAGACCAGATAAGCAAATTAAATAGACCTATAACTGCTGAAGAAATAGAAACAGTTGCCCAAAGGTCTCCCCAAAAAAAAAAAAAAAAAAAAAAAAAAAAAAAAANAATAAGATTTTCGAAGAATTAATACCAATTCTCCTCAAATTGGTCCACACAATAGAAACAGAAGGAACATTGCCAAACTCTTTTTATGAGGCTACAATTACCCTGATACCCAAACCACACAAAGACATTACTAAGAAAGAGAATTACAGACCAATCTCACTCATGAACATTGATACAAAAATACTGGCAAACCGAATCCAAGAACACATCAGAAAAATTATCCACCATGACCAAGTAGGCTTCATCCCAGAGATGCAGGGATGGTTCAACATACGAAAATCTGATAATGTATTCCACCATATAAACAAACTGAAAAGCCTATTAAGGCATTTCTCCAAGAAGAGTTCTTCTACGCACAGCGTATGCCCCTCAACACCCAACAGCCTTTACCAAGGACGCACTGCCTGCTCAGCCCTCTTAGTAACTGTGATCTAAAACAAAACTGAAGGCCGGGGGAACACCTAGGTCCAGGAGTTTCAGAGCAGCCTGGGTGACAGAGTAAGGGGCGGGCATGGGGGGTGGGGGAGAGGAGAGGGAGCGAGGGAGGACACAGTAGAATTTCACTAAATCTTCTCGGGACAGTTCTCAAACTTCTCCACTTTTGAGAAAGTGCCCGATAAGAGGTGGGAGAGCTATTTATATTTAAAGATAAAGTCATTATTCCTAGTACGCCCATGGCCGCCTATAAGAAATGAAAAGTACAACTGGGCCAGGCTTATAAAAAAAAAAAAAAAACAGAATCAAAGTACACCTGATAATGTACTTGAGATTGTTTGTATAATATATAAATTTACATAACGAACAGGACTTTATCACAATTTGTAACCTGGCAGGGCAACTGCCTTTAACCTCTACCTGCACTAAGTAAAGGCAAGATGGGACAGCAGGCACTGGAAACTGTGGCACTCTGCAGGGGGCTACTGCAGAGCTAAGTGAATTAAGACCGGAGAGTGGCTGACTCTGGGGGGGGGGAGGATGGTTGGGACAGCAAGAGTATTCTGATTCATGTACAAGCCTTTTAATTGTATATGTATTAGCATATGTAACTTTTCTTTCTTCCTTCCTTCCTTCCTTCCTTCCTTCCTTCCTTCCTTCCTTCCTTCCTTCCTTCCTTCCTTCCTTTCTTTCTTTCTTTCTTTCTTTCTTTCTTTCTTTCTTTTCTTGAGACAAGTTTTCTCTGTGTAGCTCTGGCTGTCCTGGAACTCACTTTATAGACCAGGCTGGTCTTGAACTCAGAGATTCACCTGCTTCTACCTTCCAAGTACTGAGATTAGAGGCGTACTCCACCATCACACAGCTTATTGTTTTGATATTTTTAATATTTCTTCTGTCTCATGTGTGTGTGTGTGTGTGTGTGTGTGTTTGTGTAACAGAGAGAGAGAGTGGGGAGAGACGGGGAGGGATCATGGCGTGCCTGTGACATCAGAGAACTCCCTGAGGTATCAGTCTGTTTAGAAAGTCTCTTGCTTCTTCTGCTATGGGGTCCAGCTAGCTGGAATGAGTATTTGCTGATTCTCCTGTCTCTGCCTCCAATCTTGATGTAGGAGAGCTGGGATTGCAGATGGGTACCACTGCAGCCAGCTTTCCATGGGTCCTGGGGATTTGAACTCAGACCCCCACTTGTGGAAACCACCCTCTGAGCCATCTTCTTGGTCCCTGTTTTGATATTTAAATTATAGGCAATCTTCGCTTTGACAAAAGAGCTAGGAACTGCTTTTTAACTAATTTTTATCAGAGCTGGGATGCACTCAGTGGTGTTCAGCATGCTCAAGGTCCTCGGTCTAATATCTAACACACACATACACACACACACACACACAAAATACTTTATAATCAATACACAAAGAATAAAAAAATTGTTATTTGCGGGGTACTATTTATTTTGATACATGTTCAAGAATGCTACAAGAACTGTATGATTAAATGAAATATGTAGTTCAATTTTGTTCAAAAATGTTTTAATATGCAGTATGTTTATACAAAATGATTACAAGGCATATTAGGAGCAAAGGAAATTGAAATAGAAATTTTAATCCTGACTCTCCCATGGTGGGTCAGCTTTTATTTCTCTCTTTCCTCACTGCCAAAGTATACACACAAGTTACAATATTTTATCCTTATAAAGATATGGTTATAAAAGCTACAGATGAAACACTAGCTTATCCAGTGCACCTGCATCCACTGTGACCCCTGCAACTGAGGCAGGCTAGCCACACCTTTGGGTGATCTGATGTCTGGCTCTCCCTCACGAGAACAGGCCAGTCTCAGCTCACGTGGCCAATGGGTTGTGCTGGGGTCCAAATATATTGGGGGAAACAGGAAACAGAGCTAGCAGGTGAGGGCAGGGCAGGCAGAGGGACGCCCAGGGGACGGTGTCAGGTCACACAGTGTGTGACCACCAGCCAGCACTGAGAGCAGGGGCTGGCCCTGAGCAATTCTGCCTCCACTTTCTCCATTGCCTCCACCCCCAGTCAGAGACGCTGCTGGTTTCCAGAAGGATTGGTTTCAGAACATCTTGTCTTATAGGGTGCAAAGCTTGCTCAGTTTTGGCGTACACACGCCTATAGTGCAGCACCCGGATGGATACAGGACAGTCAGGAGTTCATGGCCATTCTCTGCCACTTCAGTTCAAGGCCAGACTGGCTCATAAGTAAATAATAAATAAAAAAAGTTCTTTTTAAACAGTAAGATACAATTAAACAGAAATTTTTAATATTTCAAGAATTCAAAGGCACAGGTAACATTTCAGGTTATTATGTAATATTACCTTAAAATTCCAACACTGAAAGAAAATATATTTTTGTGCCTCTGCAGTATGTTGAAGGTTTGAGAGGTTTTTTGTTTGTTTTTTCTTTTTTTTCTTATTTATTTATTTATTTATTTATTTTTTTGAGACAGTTATTTTCTGTATAGTCCTTCCTGACTGTCCTGGAGCCCACGCCATAGACCAGGCTGGCCTCTGCATTCCAAGTGCTGGGATTAAAGGCACAGGCCACTGTGAGAAATTCTTCCATCACTTAACATATCACAAAATTTTGTGGACTTTCCGTTTTTTTTTTTTTTTTAAATTAAAATTCCTCCCTGCAGTTTCCAGCGCTGGAAATGCCAGCTGTCCAGTGTCCATCCTATTCATCAGATCCAGCCCCACCCGGTCCTGTGTTGGTGACTGGAGCTCTGAGCACACAGGATGGACTGTGTGGGAAGATGGTGAATCTTCGTTTCCCCTGCACGCTGGTCTTCCTTCCCGGCAGACCTGCCTGATGGGAATGACTAAGGTGCTGTCTGGGGAGAGCCCTGCCCTGAGGTGCTGCTGCCCACCAGCTGCTCCCCCAGGCACTGGTCTTTCCTCTGCCCTTGTCCTGTGGTTATGGCAAGGATTTTCATACATTATTTTACATTTAAAATTCTTCAGAGACTTCCTCCCTTCAATTATCTTCCTGGTTTAAGACAAAAGACGCACAGAGAAAGAAGCTGTAGAAGTGGGATGTACCTCTTCTCCCTGTCCTCTTCCCACCCATCGCTCTCTTTGTTCCTCTGTGACAGTAACACAAGGATTTGCCTGTTTGATGGTCCACCAGTCTCTCACGGAAATGTAGGCCCATGAAAGCTTTGAAAGCAAGGGCTTTTGCCCATAGTGAACACTACCGCACTGTCGGTACAAGGCTCTCGTACACGTTCTACGAATATCTGTACAATGAAGACGCCTCGACAGAACACATACACAATAAACGATCAATATCGCCATTGCGATATCGCCTCCTAGTCTAGATCTAAGAGCACTGTCTGTGGCAACAGTGCCCACTCACAAAACAAGTCACGTTGTGCCTCCCAGTCTGTCAGCGCCTCGCTCCAACCTGTTCTGACGTCACCTGGGTGGCTCCAGCAGAAACCGTCTGTCGGGGACAGAGATCTCCACCAGTGAACATGGCGGCACCCTCCGACCTTCCGTCTCTACTTGGGCATGCTCTTCCCACGTAGGCAAACCTAGCCAGCCCTCCAAACTGAACTCAAGGCCAGGCCAAGTGGGCTTCTCTAGCTC
The DNA here is from genome assembly GCF_014885135.2 of Alexandromys fortis. Lineage (NCBI taxonomy): Eukaryota > Metazoa > Chordata > Mammalia > Rodentia > Cricetidae > Alexandromys > Alexandromys fortis. The sequence continues at coordinate 10,262,764 of NW_026067897.1, forward strand.
AGATTTTCTCTGCCCTCATTCCATCTCTTCCCAATCACAAGTGCCAACGTAAGTCATTCTCAGTGCGTGACTCTGCACGTGCGTGCGTGCGTGCGTGTGTGTGTGTGTGTGTGTGTGTGTGTGTGTGTGTGTGTCCTCAGCCTTGGAAATGCACGCACTCTCTCCTCAGTCCCACGGCACACTCCCTGAGGGCAGACACATCTTCACCTCCATAACCTCTTGACTTCTCACGCCTAGTAAACAGAGGCATCTTGACCCATCACAGAAATAAAATGACTAGACAAATTCCTATGCCTCTGGATAAACAACAGGCATCTTCCAAACTCCTTGCTAGGACCTTAAACAGAGACGGACCCAACCTGCCTGTACCGCCACAATGGCTACCTGGTCACCAAGTCAAAGTGAACTCAGAAAGTCTACGAACTGTGTTTTGTGGTCCTTAACAAATCTGTAAGTAGAACCTACTCTTTTTTTTTTTTATTATTTACCCACAATTTCTTTGGTTTATAATAAATGACCAATAAATGTTAGTTCCCAAAATTAAAATAACTTTCAGACATAGCTACACCAAGAACTGAGCCAAATCCCACCCGACTTCACTAAGAATCGGGAAACACTCAAGGGATTTGGGCTAAAAGAGTCTCACTTAAAACCGTCATTTTCCTGCAGTAAAGCAACAAAGGTCTGTGGTGTGGGGAAATGAAGTCCAGCCTGGACCTTGCACTTCTGAATCGCCACATAAACACTGAAGGGACACTGGCCCCCTCGAGCTTGCGGCTCTGGCAGGCCTTGCCCTTCTCCCCCATTCCCTGTGCCTTGCTAAAAACCATTAGATTACATTTCTAGAGCTAGCCACCAAGGTCTGTTCCCTTATTTGGTCACTTCCTCCTCCTGAGGCTGACTACCAAAGTCCAGCTATCAGCAGAATTAATACGCCCAATTAAAATGAAACACCTCATCCTAACCCTGGATCTTCCCCCTTTACCATTATAAGCTGCCATTTGCCTATCCCGAGGCAGTCCTCTGTCCCTCTGGGGCACACATCTCTTCTCCCTTTCCCTGGTCCCCTTCCCTTCCCCCTCATCCCCTACCTCCTTCCTATAGCCCACCCTCGCACAGACCTCTCTCCCCATCTTCTCCTCCGAGGAAAGACCCCTGCGAGGTCGTTGCTGTGTTTGCTGCCTGAGTCAGAAGCAGCCACTTCACCTTCTCTTCCCCATTTAATAAAGGATCTCTGTGAAAACAGGTGTTTGGGTGTGGTTTGTGCCTAATCCAGTATCTGAGAGGAAGCCCCCACCATTGGGGGGGGTCCTCCTTCAAACACCAGAAAGTTCCATGATGTAACTTAATTTGCTTCATCTGTGAAGCTTAGATAATTTCACTCTCTCAAAGGTTGATGTGAATTAAATAAAATACCAGATGTTAAAGGCGGCTCACAGAGCAGGTTAACAATGAGTTCTGTTCCAGCTTCCTTCCCTGTCCCTCTGAGCAAGGAAAGCAGACTACAGCGACTTAATCGCACTTGACGGAAGAGAGGCTCCTGGGACCTTTTGTACAAACAGAATCACTAAATAAAATTTGCTGAGGGATCTGAGGAAGAGTGGGGGATGAGGCGACAGGAAAGAAGATGGGGATGATATTATGGAAGTACATTATGTACACGGATGAGGGTCTCGTAGTGGAATCTACTATCTTGCGCAATTAACGTATACTGGGGCTGCAGATGACGCAATGGTTCAGAAACTGTTTGTTCTCCCTGAGGATCAGGGTTCGATTCCCAGGACCCATAGGGTAGCTCGCAACCATCTGTGACTCCAGCTCCAGGAGATTTGATGCCCTCTTGTGGCATCTGAGGGCACCAGGCACACAGGCGGCACACATACATACATGCAGGCAAAACACGCACACACATAAAATAATAAGATGGTTTTAAGGACAACTAAATTATGCTAATAGTCTTGTCAATTACACGGACATTAAAGTGTTTAGAAATGAACTATTTCATGCCTGAAAAGACAGTGCTCCTAATAACGGCAGCACTTGGACTGTCCCAGCGCTTAGTAATTCAGAATAAGCTCCCAAACGCAGCCCTCAATTTGTTCTCCTGAAATTCAGTAGTTGGAATTTCGGCTCTTCAGCTCACACTGACTCCAGGCGTCTCCTCCACTTGCTGCGTGGTTTCCCTGTATTTACAGCCCCTGCTCAAACGCACGGTAGGGAAAAGCTTCATGTTTACGGATGGTTCTTTTCCAATTGGCTTTCACGTTTCTTCTTCGATTCTATCCGCGGGGAATTAAAAAAACAAAGAATTCTACTTTGTACCCTCAGGCCTCATTAAATTGAAGTAGGAGTCAGGAAGAAGCAGGGGAGACAGGAGGTGCAGCCACGGGAGCCCTCCGATTTGTTCCGTGGATGCAGAATTACAAAGCGGCCTCTCTGCCTGAAGAGGCTTCTTCCAAGCCGGTCACCTCAGCCAGTGGGTACAGCTTCTCACTCCCAGGGGCGCGTCCTTCCCTTTCCAGCACCCTGTGGCCTCTTGGCCACCTCCCCAGCCAGTTTCACGCTGAGCAGGAAAGGGACTTTTTCAATCTGTCCTAAGAGGGGAAGCTGCTTGTTCCCAGGGCCTGAGTTTTTCCTTTTTCTTTCTTTCTTTCTTCTTTTTTTTTTTAGTGTGTGTGTGTATTTTTTTTGCAACCAGGAAGCAAATTTGCCTAATTAAGCCCAAAGGATTAATTCTGTAGAGAATTTACAGTTGCCTGTAGTGCACCCTATTCCTTCATGCTAAAATCAGCTCATTTCCAAATCAATCAGGCAGAAGAAAGATCCCTAGGCCTCGGTGAGGTTTATCTTTCTTCTTTCTTCCCTGTGGAGGTTACAAGGGAACCAAACTAGGCTTGTACACGCTAAGCATGCACTCTCTCAGGGAGCATTCCATCTGTCTGTCCCAATCCCTTCATCAAAAAAGCATGCCTTCCACAGCTCACCAAATTTACACTGTTCCCACCCAAATCTCTAGAAGTGCAAACACTCAATTTTATCTCCATTTCCTAAAACGACAAAAAAAAAATCAAAACGTCATTCCTCTTTATTTATTTATGTTGGTATTTTTTCTCAGGAATTGAACTCAGGATTGTGTGTAAGCAACGTAAGCACACTACCACTGAACAGAATCCCCAGCCTGTTCCTCCTCTTTTAAACAAACTACCATTAGGTTCAGCCACGCACACATATTTTTTGTATTTCCCTTAACCAGCCCTGAAGACCTAGCAAGGTCCAACTTTCTTCCTGTACCTGAAATTCTCTCCCAAGGCTTCTGGAAATATGCGCCCTCCCTTGGACACACATCTGAAATCCTTGAAGTCAGGAATGTTTGGCAGTATTTTTAGCATGGAAATCCACACACCTAGTACTAACCTCCAGACAGGCAGAGAATTCTTCCCAAAGTCACCACTTGACCCTTCATGAGCACCAACCAGAGGGAGTTGGTCAGAACCCTGGCATAGCTGGATGTTCTAATGGTTACATCTGCTGAGAATCGTGATTGGAGGCTAAATTGGAATCCTAAACAAAGCCAGACTTTGGGAAGACGTGTAATCTCTAGCCTCCAGCTGACTCACTCAGGACATGAGGAAAATTATACCCAGAGCATCTATTTCTTAGTAGCTCCATCTGGTAGGGCTCTGTGGGTGTCCTATATATACGGTGGCATATGGATATTTATCTCTGTTAGACCCATCATCCTTAGTCCCCTGGAACATTGTTTTTTGTCAACCTGATGAAAACAGAACACTCTGTCAGTGCAGAAGACCACGAGTCTTTGTTTCAGCTATGTATCTGATTAACACCAGATCTTTTAAGATAAATGTACAAGTGGCTGGAGAGACGACTCAGAGGTTAAGAGCACTGGCTGCTCTTCCAGAGGTTCTGAGTTCTCAGCAACCACACGGTGGCTCACAGTCATCTATAATGAGATAGGGTGCACTCTTCTGGCATGCAGGCATACAAGAAGGCAGAATGTTGTATACATAATAAATAAATAAATCTTAAAAAAAAGATAAATAAATGCACAAGCTCTGGCTCTACCTCAGGCCAAAATAAATCCGGGTAAGAGGATGGGGGCAGGGAGGTGCCATGGTGCAGGAGGCCTGCTTCAACATACCCTGCTCCTGCTGAGGCCTGCGGAAGGGAACAGCAGTCTCCTATGGAAATCAGAGAGCGGGGGATGTCTGCTGGGAGCACCGTCTAAAGTCCACCTCTCCCCCCCCCCCCCCCCCCCCCCCCCCCCCCCCCCCCCCGCAGTCTCTTCCCACCATAGTCTTGCTTGGTCAGCTCTTCCTTGAGTTTTGTGCAATTGTGTACCACACTTCAGCTTCTTCCAATAAATCCCCATTCTCGCTGAAGTTTCTGTAGAAAGCCAAAGGCCTTCTCTGAGTGCACACGTCATTTCCTTTAAATTGTCTTGTTGCTCAGTTACACTTAACAAACTAATAAATTTCAACATATGAGGCTTGGGGAATCTCTCACAGCCTTACCTCCAAGGAACCCAAACACATCCTAACTCCTAGAGGCTAGAATCTGGACCCTCATGTCACTTGTAAAGCAACTGAGGGACACTGGTACCCATCCATTCCTGGCAGCTCAAATTCTTTGGCTCTCTTTTTTACTTCTTAGATACAGAAGAAGACATGGGAGTAAAAACCTGCGGGACAAGCTGAGGATATGGTCACCCCAGTTATTGGACTGAGAAATTCCCTTTCTTCCTTTTTACTGGTCTTAGCATGACTGTGATATGCCATCCTTCTTCATCAAAAGAGAACTTTTGTAATAACAATTCTCTCTGATCCTGACCATCACTCTAAATTAACAGAAATCTGATAACCTGATCTGTTTTCTGTCTAATGTTCACACACACACACACACACACAGCCCTTAAAGTCCATGTTCTATTATTACTACAATGAAACACTTGAAGATGACTAACTTTTAAAGAAAAGAAGCTAATTCTGACTCATACTTCTTAAGGTCCAAGGTCCAAAGAGGCTAAATCTGCTCGAGGTCTTTTGGCTGTCAGAGCTCCAAGGTAATGTGAGACAGAAGGCGGGAGACAGGGACCACATGCAACCTTCTCTCATTCTGTCTCCTCTTCCTCGTCCTTGTCCTTCCTCTCTCCTCATCTTTCCTCATGAAGCCACCAGAACCCAAGACCTCCTACCTGATAACCTAACAAAATCCTATGCCCCTGCCCAAAGCCCCAGCTCTGCAGCAGGTTGGTCAGTTTCCACTCTATTCAAAGGTTAAATGTCAATGCACAAATGGATCCTTGGAAGCCACACTCCAGCCACAACCAAAAACCTGCACACACACCCAGTCCAAAGCTGCAGACACTTCACCATTCCCACAGATATCCACAACAGAGTATGCCTGTGCTCCGTTCCCAGCATGAGGGTGGGAAGGCATTGTCAGATTCAAAGAGCGATGAAGGATTTATCTCTTCCTCCACATCTGGTGCTGGGGAATTATGGTCAAAGGCAGGATACCCATCAGCAGCTGTGCGGGTCACAGACAGCACTACTGTTGAAAGTGTGTGCTCTCACACACACCCATGCAGATCCACACTGTGTTTGGGAATCGGGAGTCACCCACAGCATGCAGTCTGACAAATTTCAGAAGTCTGAGAGGCAGCTTTAAAAGCAGTATTTTAGGTATGGCTTTAAAGGCAGAAAGCAGGGCAAGCCCATGCTGTGGAGCTGGAAACGTATGCGCTCCCACTGAATGTTAAACACATCCCTAAACCCTGAATGCATTCCTCAAAGCCACATCAAACAACAACAACAACAAAAAAATCATGCATATTTATTTAACCTTACCCTCCAAAAAAAATAATTTTAAGCCAATGATCAATTTAATTTTTTCCTGAAAAATGAGATATTAAATGGGGCCATCACAAGCAGTCATGTGCAGAGCTCTCCGCTTCACGGGGCCTGTAGCATCTCTGATCACTGCAATATTTTATGCACCATTCAAACACTGGACACTAAAGTATGGGTTGCCATTAACTGTAAGCCTGTACTAATGGCAGCCATGATGGTGGCTCCCACCTATAATTCAGGTATAGGGGCAGGAGGACCAACACAATTTGCAAGTCAAGCTGGTTTACATGGTGAGTTCCAGGCCAGAAGGGGTGATGTAATGGGACTCTGTCTCAAAAATAAGAAAACAAAAAAACACACGGGAGGAGAGTTTGTGATATAGTAAATACATGCTTGCCTGATTTTTCTTTATTTTAGCTATCATAACGAGCTTTGTTTCATATTTAAACACTGTTTAGAAACAGCACTGAGGACAAACACAGGGGCTCATGCATACTAGGCAAAACTTCTAGCCCTGAATATCCCAGCCCTTCACATCCACTAACTGAGAAAATTTTGGTTATTATTGCAGTAAACTTCAATGGTCACGAGTAAGACGTCGGTCTATGTCTTCCTGGTTAACGGTGAAAGCCAACAGTGCTGGAAAGCCCAGCAATGGCTTATGGGAGTAAGTCACCAACTGTTCTGGGCTCTTCCTATGCAAACCAGCCCTGGCTGGGCATGGTGGTGCATGGCTGAGGCAGGAGGATGACTGCAAGCCTGAGGGCTACACGGAAACATCCTGTTTCAACACAAACAAAAACCCTATGTTGCGGAACAGTTCTTGGTAACAGTTCTGTAACTTTGCCTTTGTCTGGTGCCGTGTTAAGGACTTGCGTGGTTCTCTCTTACACCAGCCTTTTAAAGGCCATGATCTCCATCCACTCAAGAGATGAGAAATCTGAGGTTTAACAGGGTAAGGCTACCTTCCCAGAGTGAAAGAGGCAAGAAGCAGTAACCAGAATCAGAGCATGCCCTTGGGGGCACTTCACTGAGCACTGCAAAAATTAAAGTAAGATTCCATACTTGAGGCATCAGAGCGGAAGTGCAGCACCTGCCCAAAGCAGTTGGCCTACCGTGGCTCTTCTTTATGTACTAACAGGAAAAGGACTGCTGATGTGTGTGGCAGAAAAACATAATTATGGGGGGTGGGTAGGGGCGTGGAGAGATGACTAAGCAATGAAGAGCACTGGCTGCTCTTCCAGAGAACCTGGATTTGATTCCCAGAATCCACATGGGGGCTCACAAGTCTGGACCTCTAGTTCTGAGGGACCTGACCGCCTTTTCTGGCCCCTGAAGTTACCAGGTACACATGTAGAGGACATGCATGGACATACATTCAAGCACAACATGCATACATATGAAATTACACACACACACACACACACACACAACCCAAGCTATAATCATGGGAGTGAGGGGATCAGCAGGTGGCAGGAGCAGGAGGGAGCTTTTACAGGACCCACCTGCTGAAGAAGAGTGGAAACAGCAGAGACAAACATGACAGAAATGTCAGTTGTGAGCGCAGAGGCGAGGTGTGGGACCTAGGATGACTTCAACAGTCACCCCGACTACAGAACTAAGGTCTTCAGAGCCTGCTAGAAATGCACGTTCTCAGGCCCCTCAGAATGTGGGTCTGAGCACAGGGATCCAGAGGCTAGCCCAAGCTAAGTTCTACTCCCTTAATTTGCAGAGAAAACAAGAGTCTCGGGGTCCAGCCACAGGGCGCACAAAACCGTAGCCTTCAAGAAGTGAGTCTGGGATCACAAACTCCTTCTCACTGCTTGGTTCAGATTTCACAGTAGAATCCTATTTCCAAAAAAACCCAAGCTTAATGAAACATACTTAAACCAACTGTAGGAGACATAACGAAACCTACACACCGGATGCCCAATACATGCAGTCTCAGTGTGCATGCTCACAAAACCTCATACGGAGAACGAGAGGGGCTGCCCAGCAGACGACATCAGCCTCCAGGTCTAGGCTGGCGACTGGCCGGATGCAAAGGGAACGGATGAGAAAGCCGCATTTCCAAGGGAAGAACAGACCACAGACAGGGCTTTGACAGAGAGAAGCCAGACACACAACAACTTACGGCTAATTGGATGAGAATTATAAAATGTCACTTTTTCATCTAATTAACAGGGCCATTTGTGCTCCCCCCGGCTGATTGGCTCGTGATTAAACCATCCTAATTGAAAGCAGGTGAAACCAGGCACGTAGATGGCTCAAAACCAAGTTGGAGTTCAGTGGCCCATGCTGGTCTTGCAGCGCTCACCTTTTCTACACTTGTTTAGAACCTGGCTCCATTGTTGCAAGCACCATGAACAGGGGGGCCAGGAGCTGAGAGAACAGCAACTTCGCCTGCCTTTCTTATTGGGTAAACTGGCAAGGCTCTCTGAAGCAGTGATTCCTCAGAGGCTGGCGGAAATAGAACCAAAACCAGAAGCGGCATGGCGATCCTACGGTCAGAATTCCAGCCTGCTCCGGGTAAAGGAGGACCGGGAGGAAGGCGCTGATCTTTGTGTGCAGAGCATCGGCTACAGTGGCAGTGAACAGGCTGTGGTCAGGCGGTAGCACGCAGGGCCGTGGGCTCTGAAGGAACCTGAGGAAGCACAGCTGAGATAGCACAGCGACATTCACGGCTCTGCAGCTTCCTCAGCCCTCACTCTGAGAGGACATTTGAAGTCCTGTCCGTACAACCCTTTCTTAAACACAGATTTACTTCATGTGTGTGGGTGCTCTGCCTGCATGTGTGTCTGTGTACCACATGTGTACCTGGTGCCACTGGAGCACGGAAGAGGTCATCAGGTCCCCTGGAACTGGAGTTAAAGATGGTGGGGAGCCACTGTGTGGGTGCTGGGAATCGAACCTGTGTCCTCTGGAAAGCAGGCAACATTCTTAACCACTAAGCCATCTTTCCAGACCTAGCTTTTTCTTCCTTAAACTCATAACACAAAAAACATATAAATTGTACAGATGAATGGGTTGCCATATGATGTTCCAGTGCATGTACACACTGGGGAACATTGAAATCAAACTAAAAAACCTCAAACATTTATCATTACTTCTGCTTTTGGCAAATGTCAGTCTGTCTACGTATTTCTATCAATCTGATCAAAGCTTAGGGAACTCTCTCACTGAACCATATTCCATATCAAATACACAAAGTGCTTCTAGGAAAGGTGGGACTAGCCTCCTCAGGACACACTCCTCTACCCCTGCTCTCCCAAGGAATCCATCCCGAGCACCGATTCTCTTCTCCATCCTCTGACATCCCTCAGGACGACACCTCTCTACAGCTGAATAAAACCGCACTGCCTCAGCCTCATTTTCTATCGTTTTCCCACTGTCACGTTCCAACACACCTGCCAACTCTCTGTACGGCCGCTGCTAAGACAGCTGTCTTTCCGACAGCACCTCTGACTCTCAGTGTTTGTGGCTCCTGCCCTGGGACTGGATGACAAGCACTCACAGTACAGGCATTCTGCCTAGTTCCACACTGCACTTCCCTTCCCACCCAGCAAGGGAGCAGCCGTGGGAAGCACAGCTCGGCTCCTGCCAGCCTCCTGGAACACCCGACAGTGTGAGCGGCTCCGTCCCTTCAAATAACCCGTTCTCTGTGGACGCCGTCCCTAACCCCGAGGCAACGCCACACATCCCTCGTATTTTACACAGGGTGTTTATTTTGTTCTTTATTTCGCTGAGTAGCTTCAATAGTCAGAACACTGCCACGCCCCTTAAAGCTGCTCCACACACCTTGTCCATACATAAACAAACAGGCAAACTAAATAAATAAATGTGTTATTAAATAAAATAACTTCTCCCTCTCTTGTAACTTACTTTGAGGTTTGGGTCACAAGACAAGTGACTAACACAATAACAAAGAAAGAAAGGAAGAAAGAAAGGAAGAAAGAAAGGAAGAAAGGAAGGAAGGAAGGAAGGAAGGAAGGAAGGAAGGAAGGAAGGAAGGGGGAGGGGAGGAGGAGGCGGCGAAGAAGAAGAGAAAGAAAGAAAGAAAGAAAGAAAGAAAGGAAGAAGAAAGAAAGAAAGAAAGAAAGAAAGAAAGAAAGAAAGAAAGAAAGGAAACAAGAAAACCACTGGATTAAATTAACTTGGGGAAGAAAGGGTTTATCTGGCTGACAGATCCCGGTCCATCAAGGTATGAACCTGAAGAGGAGAACCGAAGCCCAGAGTGTGGAGGAGCATTGCTTCCTGGCTTGCTCTGCTCAGCGCTTCTTATGTAGCCCAAACCCTCTGCCCACGAATGGCACTGCTCACAGTGGGCTAGGCCTCCCACACTGATCACCAATCAAGAAAATGCCCCCATGAGGCCCGGCCAAAGTGAATCTGTCGGAGCTAGTTCCTCAGCTGAAAGTCTCTCTTCCCAGTAACGTCTAGGTTAGTGTCAAGTTAACAAAAAACAGCAAACATAATTGCTCACCTGAAGTTTTAGGGGCAGCCTAGCAGTGTGTATCTTTGTTCCCTTGATAATCTGTAACTCCTTCTGCCCCCTGCTTTCTCCACAGAGCTAAACCTCAAGTATCTAAATCCTCTTTGGCTGGAGAGATGGTTCAGTGGCTAGGAGCATGTATTGCTCTCCCAGAAGACAGAGTTCAATTCCCAGCACTCACATAAATACGCACATTTTACAAACCTTCTCAGCTGCGCTAGGAGCCAAGCAAGGCCAGTGGTAAATGGCTTGTCTATCATGTTTGAGGCCTGGGACCAACCCCCAGCACCACATCAAAGTGCAGCCTTAGAGGCTCTCTTCACCATCCTGAGTACGATTTAAGGTCTTTCCTGAGCCCACCTCAGCCGTTGGGTGGAAAGGGCAGGAGAGGCCGGCAGAGGTCTCGCGGTGCCTCACAGTGCAAGGTTGATGCCTCGGGTGTTGCTTAGCTCTCCTCACTTGGGGTTGTCTGCTTCACTGAGGTAGGCATAGTGCTCTCCACATGGTTGGTGGTTACGTCTGCACAGTCCTGTCAGCGCACTGAAAGCCTCGGAACCACACGCTTACAGATGGTAAAACTACAACCTTCATCTTGGCTTTTTTCCTAAGTGCCCCAGAAGTATACACGCCAAAAGGCTGTTGTCTGAACTAGTATTGCTGTGTATCTACGCCCAGGTCAGCACCTTCCACAGTGAGCCACCCATTCCGGCCACCCGTGCCCCCCCCCATCATCCTCCCAAGAAGCCTGGCCTCGGGTTCCGCACATGTGAAGTACAGCAGCTGATTTGTCCCCATCTGCCTGACTTTGCTAAAGAGAAAGTGTTTGGGATTCTGGAGCTTGTACACAGGTCAGTGTCTTATCTGAGCTGAGTCATGCTACCGTATCTCAGGAATATTTCAAACGGCATCTTCTGATGACTGAAATTTGACGGCTGTGATCTTTCAGGGTTATGACTGGAGCTGACAATACACGGCACAAGACGCCATTCAAAAGGAAAGGGGGCTTTCATTCCTCTACCAAGGGAATCAGTGGTTCAGGGTATCTGAGGAGTTTTACATAGAAATTGCCGAAGGTCTCCCAGCAGCGGCCTCTACCTGTTTACACATGGTCTTCCTGTGTCCCAGCCCGGATTACGTGTTGTTAATAAGTTTTGTTATGGGTGGAGATGGCCAATTGAACAAACATTTAAGGGTTACATCCCCTCTTCTCTGCTGGAGTTTGGATAGGTTGCTTTCATTCCTTTTTTTTTTTCTTTTTGAAATACTTATTTATTCGCCAGGTGATCTCTACCACTACAGGGGTGCGGCTCAGAGGACAGTTTGTGGGAGCTGACTCGCTCCATCTACCATATGTGCCCCGAGGACTGAACTCTGGGCATCCGACTTGGTGGCAAGCATATTTACCTACCAAGCCATTTCACTTACCACACCCGTTTCTTCTTTAACGATGTTCACAGTCCTTCACAACCAATCCCAGTTCAACCCTGGTGAGGAATTCGCTGTATTTCATGGCTGCCTCCACAGAGCAGGCATGAGCGGGATGCTGTGACAATTCAGCCCAGAATGGGGTGTCCACTGAGGGGCAGAAGCTCTGTGCTCTCCCATGCAGTGCACAGAACGGCCCTAGTGATATCGTCTGGGAGAGCAGTGAGGCTGTCTGACCACGTGTGCCCCCATCTCACCTAAAGCTTCTTGCGAGGACAGAGACAACTAGGAAACCTACAGTGTAGTGAACATTACCAGGCCTGACCTGTACCTTGGAATGAAATAGAGCCTCAAAGCAAAAGAGGACTTGGGGGTTTTCACTTCAGGTTCCCTGGAGGGTGGTTAGCACAATAATGCCCCCATATGGCTTTACAGTTCTCTGCCCTATTCAAGGGTGGAGACTGGAATTGATTCGCTTCAGTAGCCACTCCAGGTCTGAACTCAAAAATCACCAACCAAAGAAACCTGGGAAGACAGAGCTTGGCACAGACACCTTACTAACCGTCCCTGGTTTCCAGGGGAGCTCTGTTCTTCTCAGGTCTCCTCCTCCCTCTCCTCCGCCATACTTTTCCTTGGGCAACTGTGAGGGATCCTTTTCTGGACTTAGTAACCCACAAATCTAGCAGTTCAAGGCATGGCATTTGATGGGGTTGCTATGTGGCTCTCGCTGTCTGGGGGTTGGTAGGGGAGAGAATTTGGAGACTCATATTTGTGTTTTTAATGCTGATTCAGAAGGACCTCGAGGCTTGGAGGGTCTGGTGCTGGGTAAGAACTCAGGCTGTAGGGGCTGACGAGCTGACTCCATTCTCTGCACCTGTGACATTGGGTGGCTCACAGCTGCATCTAACTCCAGCTTTGGGACATCTGATGCCCGAGAAGGGGTAGACCGAATGACATTGAGATTAAGTACCTCAATCCTTTTGTGTCCGAGTCAGTGTTGAAACATTCACACTTGTGTTGACTTCACTGAGACCAGAAATTGGGTTTTTACTAAATAAATCATCTAGAGAGTAGGGGAATACACTCCACTTTCCGAAGGAAAAGCTGCAATCTTAGTCCTTGTTAAACTGCTACCCTGATCGGAGAGTGCCGGCTGAAACATGGCGGTCTCCCCACCGAGCCTCAGGGGCACCCTGCAGGAGCTATTTAGCTGTTAGTTGAGCGCAAGCAGCGGCCACTGTAAAGCTCTCTTCATTTCTTGGGGATAAACTGGTTTAGCTCAGCGATCCCAGACGTGATGGCACAGGTGACACCAAGAGACCAGAAGGGGGAATGAGGTATTCATTTTCGAACCCACCTATTCTTCCTTTGGCTGCCAGTCATTTAAAAATCTAACCTTTCGAAGCTTAAGGTTTTGAAGCAGCATTTTCAAAGAAAAGAGTTGCAAACACAACCGCATCCAAGAGCAACTGTCAGGTGAGAAGAAAAAGACAAGGAGAGAACTAGCCAGAAAAGGAAGTTCTTTGCTCCCCAGGAAATGGTGACAATTGTAAGAGGTAGGAACCAAGCCACCGGCTGAAGTGAACGCAGATGAGAGTGACTGGTCATCGTGTAGATTCCACTCAGTGTTTCAACTTTCTGTTTAATTTCATTGAATTTATTTCTCTTCATCTATTTATATTGTGACCACAGTAAACTGGCAGATTGGCAGAAGCGGTGCTCTCTTGTGGTTGGTATCCCGCCGGGTTGGAGGGTCTGGGTCTTTGCCTTCCATGCTTGTGGCTGTGGGTCAAACAGCTGGGATGAAAGTTCCGGCTTCACCTTCACCGTGGTGAGCGACAGGGCAGCAGCGCCTTAACCTTTGCTATCTGCAAAGCAGACAAGCGTCACCTCTTTCCTGAAGTGCACTGCCGCGACAGCTGAATGAGTCAAACAAAGCCTGGCTGCTGTTTACAGCGAGGAACGCACACAGTGAGTGCTCAATAAATATTTTCTACCTCGTATTTATTACGACGTTTTCAAAAGTCCCGTGACAAAGTAAAATCAGGGACGTTCCTCCCACGTATGAAAACACAGACGAGACTGCTGAGCTCCATTCCATTTACTCGGTAGCTAAAGAAGCCAATGACTATCTCTAAATCTCAGCGCCCTCGGCGGTGACAAGAGTGAATGAATCATCTTCTAAGAACCTAGTAAAGCGTGAGCACTCAATAGCTGACTGCGGTTTCACTGGGTTTGTGTAAAAGTTAATTATTATTTTAGATGAAAGTAAAACAATCACTATATTGCATCATTATAAAATTTTTGCAACTCAGAAAAAAAAAAAAAAGCTTTCCCCGTCTGTGCTCAGCAGATCAAGCCCTGGCTCTGGCTCCTTGCTCTCCTGTCTGTGCCCAATGGATGAAGCCCCTCTGCTCTCTTGTTCCCTGAAGAGTAAGTAACCATTCACGGAGCAAGAGAGCGTTTGCTTAGCCTTGCAGGCAGCTCTCCATCAGCCAGTATTCAGAAAGAAAGCAGGAGGCATCCTGCCTCCTGGGCTGGGTTCAGGTCCTCTGGGAAGGATGTGAGAGACAAAGAGCCAGGAAGTTCCTTTCACTTCCTAGAGAGACTAAACAGCGCTTGGGAAACAAATCATGCTGGTGTGCGTGCCTCCCTTGTCCATCTGAGCTCATCCAAACATTCCCTTTAGCAAACATTTCAAACGATAATGCTGGCTCACACCAAAGCATGTGTCTGGGTTGGGACCACTGTGGTCTCGGCGAAGGGCTTTAGAAAGCCTGAAACTTAGGCAAGAGGACTGGAAGCTCAAGGCCACCTGAGCTTATAAATAAAAAAGAAAGAGAGGAAAGAAGGAAGGGAGGGAGAGAGGGAAGGAGGAGGAAAGAAGGGAGGGAAGAAAGAAGGAAAGTTAATTATTATTTTAGATGAAAGTAAAACAATCACTATATTGCATCATTATAAAATTTATAAAGGGAGGGAAAGAAGGAGGGAGGGAGGGTTAGTTTTTCAAGACAGGCTTTCTCTGTATCTTTTGAGCCTGTCCCGGAAGTAGCTCTTGTAGACCAGGCTGGCTTCAAATTCACAGAGACCCATCTGCTTCTGCCTCCCCACACCCAGTGTTGGGATTGAAGGTGAGCACCAGCACCACCTGGCTGTTTATTGATACAATCTGCAAAACAGGCAAACAAGCAAACAAAAAAACAGAAAATCTACTGTCCCCTTCACATGAAGCTTGATGACCATCTAAGAATAACAAAATTCCTATCGGCCTTGGTGACACGCCTGAAATCCCAGGACTACGGGGCTAAGGCCAGAGTACCCTGAGTTAATGGCTGGCCTGAACTACCTAGTGAGACTCTTTCAAGAAAGAAAAAGGGCCCATAAGGTGGCTCAGTAGGCAAAAGGCGTTTGCCACACAAGCCTGGTAACCTGAGTTTGAGTCCCAAAAGCCACATAAAGGCGGAAGGAGAAAAACCAGCTCCACTGACCTCCGGATACAGTGCACATGCCCACACCTTTACTTCTCTCTCTACCTTTTTTTGGGGGGGGAGGGTATTCATGTGTACGTGAGTGTGTGCACATCTGTAGGGGAGTGCAGTGCACATGGAGACCAAATTTGCTTTCAGGTGTCCTCTTTTGCTCTTATCCTCACAGAACCTGGAGCTCACTGCTTAGCGATGCTGTTGGCCAGTGGATGCCCGGGTCCGTTGGTCTCTGCCTCCCCAGAGCTGAGACCACAGGGGTGCAGTATAGGACCAATGTTTACGTGGGTTCTGAGAATCTGAATTCAGGATCTTTCTCGGCAAACACTTTGCATATGGAATCATCTCCCCAAACCTGATTTAACATTTTAAGAGTTAATTAATTAACTCTTAGTTAATTAATAAATAATTTCTCTTGGTGTACACAAACCCAATTTCCCCAACAGAATGGCCATGATGTCAAAATACAAAACAGAGCAAAGTGATATGGACAGGGAGGAGTTGGGAGACTGTTGCTATCAAGAAAAGGATGGGGCTACTACAAGTTCAATCTCAAACCACAGCCAGCTGGTCAGATACGGTGGAATGTACCTGTCTGTATTCCCAACAACTTGAGAGGCGGAAGCAGGAGGATTCCTTAAGCCCAGGAATTCTAAAACACTTTAGCAACACAAAGCCCATCTACAGATTGATAGACAGACAGACAGACCAACTGACTGACCATTTAAAATCTGCACAGCAAAAGACGGCTTCCTCACAACTCCACTGCCTGGCATGTTCATATGTTTTAAAACAAAAATTTAGACTTTTCATTCAGTTTATAAAAACACTTTAATTTTCTAAATACAGCTCTGTCTCTCAGTATCAGTGGGGCGACAAGGTTTAAAGATTATGGATCCCAATGTCTGTGGACGCTCAGGTCTGTGGATGCTCAGGTCTGTGGATGCTCAGGTCTGTGGACACTCAGGTCCGTGGATGCTCAGGTCTGTGGATGCTTGAGTCCATGGATGCTCAGGTCAGTGGATGCTCAAGTGTGTTGTATAAAGCACCTTGGTATTTGCATACAACCGATGCATGTTTTCTCAGTAGTTTAGATCATCTCTGGATTATTTAAGATTCCTAATACAGTATAAGTACTGTGTAACTAGCTGTTATGGTATATTGTTCAGGGAATAACAACCAAAAGATCTGTAGTTGCTGGTACCAGTATAAATTTTTTAAAATATTTTCAATTCAAATTCGATTGCAACTGAAGATACAGAAGAAAGGGTGTGGAGGGATGCCTTTATATATGGAATAGCTCTGCTTCTGAGCCGAGTGGCTTTAACTGCCAGCCAATCACATGCATATTCATGACCATTGAGCATCCGAGAAATGTTGTCTGAATAATGAATAAATAAAGCTTGGCTTCATGGATTAACAAATTCCACAGGTCAAACTGGGCTTTTCTCCCAACAAAATCAAACATGCAAAGTAGCTCACGGGGACACTGAAGAGCCAGTAATGGAGATGTTGTGTTCTTTGACATCAGATTCAGATCCGATTTAACGTTAGCAGGGAATCGCTGAATCCACAGAGCTTCAAAGGCCAGTGCAGACACTGGCACTGTGCCATGCACAGGCTGCCTGATGGCATTGAGTCGGTAGAAACCATCCGGTCACACCCGCACATCTGCACTTAGAAATTAGCTTCACTGTGAGGACTGGGTAGGAAAATAACCTGTACGTTGCTGGTGCCAACTAACTTTACTAGCTGATGGACAAATAAAAGGCATTTAAATAAGGCTCGGATGAAACTGAAGTTGAGAAATACAGCAACCACACAGTCAGGGTGTATAGCTGGGCAAGGATTGACTCTCCCGGACAATGGCAGTAAGCCCAACATGCAGAGATGCTGAAGTCAGCCAGACACGCAGCATGTAAATCTGTTTGTGGGACCTGTAACTAAGTGGGCGGTGACATCCCTGGGAAAATGGTCCTAAACAGCATGAGAAAGCAGGCTTGATCAAGTCACGGGGAGCAAGTCAGTAAGCAGCGATCCTTCATGGCCTCCGCTTCAGTTCCTGCCGTTGAGTTCCTCCTCTAACTTCCTTCGACAATACATGTGACAGGAAGCATACGATGAAATAAGCCCGTTCCTCCCTGAGTTACTTTCGGTCATGGTTCTCACCACAGCAATAGAAACCTTAAGACACTCACCAAAAAGAAGGCACACCAGTCAGCTTGATAGGCAAGCCCAAGTCCAAAGAGAGGTGACTTCTCAAACTGAATGATATATCCTGAAGATATATCTCTGTCCATAACTCTCTCTCCATATTTCTGCTCATGGACTTTCTTAAATCGCTGTTTAGAATTTTAGCAAAAACATACAGAACATGAAGCTCACCCCTGAACTATTTTAAGGCTGTAACTCAATGGTACAGCCATGGCGACCATTAATTTTCAGAACCCTTTCATCTTGAAAAACTGAAGCCCTGTGTCTATTCAACAGTATCTCCCCATCCCATCTCCTTACAGCTCCTGGAAGCTACCATCTTATTTCCTATCACCACAGGTTGACCCGTCCAGGGATATAAGATGATGTAACTATGTTTCTTTTGGTACCTGGCCTGTTTCACTCTGCATAGCATCATCTGAGATCCTTTATACCCTCTATCAAGGGCCTGAAAGCCCTTCCCTTTTAGGCTAAATAGCCTACTATACAGGACACTTATATTTGCTCCTTGAATTACCCTGAAATAAACACAGGTAGGCATGCATCTCTCAGGGACCCCACTTTCACCCTCACACACCCAGAAGTGGGACCGCCGCATCATTTCTTGAGGAACTGCCCTCAGGGTCTGCCCCATTTTACTTGCCAATGCCAACGCATAAAAACTCAAATTTCTCCACATCTGGCCATCCGTTTATTTTCTGCCTGGTTTTGTTTCCTTTTGGCTTTGTTTTTATTTTTGTTTTTGAGTAGCCATTGAGCCACTGAGCAACTCTTGTCCGGTTTCAATACCACCTATTGCCATTAGCTCTGTGTTTTAAAGTCAGTTTACAGTCTCTCCCAACGTGGAGCCCTCACCACCACCCTCTGAGGTTTAACAGGATCCCCTAGAGTCTAGCACAGCCACTGGGTTTCCAGCAGCCCACAGCTAGGAAGGGTTCAGATCACAGCCCCAGGGTAATCGACGTCACACGCCACACTCTAATTTATTTGAAAATGAACAGAACCTCACACACAGATAGTGGTTGTGGTGGGTGCTCGGGACACTATGCCTAATCATGCAAGTGGTTGCTTGGTTTTATCCAAATATCGTTCCCAGTTATGGTGATGCTCTTAGTAAGCTATAAAATATAAGAGTGGTCCCAAACTGTCACATCACAACATTGTCTCCTTTTAAACCAAATGACAAACTCAGATCTTGTAGACACATCTGGGCAAGGCCAACACTACTCAGAGCAGCTAGAGGGGCTACCATCCATCCACCTGCCCATTCCAGGTGAGGTCTACTGTTCATAACAAGCAACAATGGGTATTATTTTGTAGTTTCAAACTAACTTCTGTGGAATACACTTTGTATCTTTCAGTTATTCATCCACCTATTCAAAGCTTATGATAGTTGTTTGGTGCAGCTACATAATGAAACCTTGTCTCCAAAGACCAAAACAAACAAATACCTTTTTACAAAAAAGTGTCAGGTAGCTGCCGGTGATTGAAGGGGTGAGGTAGGGTAGGGTGAGGTGGGTGAGGCTCCCTTCTAAAGGCTCCAGGGGCTCTCCTGCATTCTGTAGTAACAGCCATCATTTTTAGTCAGGGCCTCTCCAAGCCCACCTGTCAACCCTTATTACAGATTCTAGAACAAGCTCTGGGGACAGAGCTGGAGTGTTGTTCCCTCAGGATCCAATCCTGTACATTCGCCATGTACCTCCTCCTGGCATCTGGCCCTCTTCCTTTCGGATTTCTATCAACACCGGCTAGACTCCCAAGAGGTACTCCAGAAATGTTAGCTAAACTGATTGCTGAACATCACAGAGCCCTCTAAGGAAGTGCTCTGGCCAGTTCTGAAGACACACACATGTAAACGCAGAACTGGAGAGATAGCTCAGCAATTAAGAGCACTGTCTGCTCTTCCAGAGGACCTAAGTTCAATTCCCAGCACCCATAAGGCAGCTCACAACTGTAACTCCAGGATCTGACATGCTCACACAGACACATTCAAGCAAAACACCAAAGCACATGAAATAAAAATAAATGAATTAAATAAATAAATAAATAAATAAATAAAAATTCCCAGAACTCAGGAGACCAAGGCAGAAAGGATAATGAGTTTTAGGTCAGCCTGGGCTACAGAGCAAGTTCAAGGTTAGTTTGGGATATATAGCAAGATACCTATCAATAATAAAAATAAGTTAAGACTGTTCTTAAAGCAGGACACGATGGCGCAAACCTACAGCCCTGGCACGTGGGAGGACTGGGGCAGGAGGAGTGGAATTTAAAGGTCAGTCTACAGTACCTAGTAAGACTTTGTCTCCAGTAAAGAAAGAAAAAACAAAGGGAGAAAGGAAAGAGGAGAGAGAGGAGAAAGAAGGAAACAGGGAGAGAGGGAGGGAGGGAGGAAAGGAAGAAGGGAAGGGGAAGGTAGGAGAAGGTGGAGGAGGGAAAGGGGAGGGAGAGGAAGAGAATTTACATCTCTGAGATGCAAATTACAATTACTTTTGGCCCTTGGTATCCATGGATCTCACATCTGCAGATTCAACCAAGCCTGACAGAAAATCTTCACAAAAACTTGTCACTATTGAACATGTGCAGACTCTTCTGATATTACTCCCTAGACAATACAGTCTGTCAAGTATTTACATTGTTCTGATGTTGTTTCAGGTACCATAAGTCACCTAGAGATGGTTCAGAGGGCATGAGGGACTATGTGAGGTCGCACACAAACACATCCTTGAGAGATCCCGGAAGCAATTATTCACAGATCACTAAGGACAACAATGACATTCTTATGATCAGCCTGCAGGCCACTATACCTCCAAAGTTCCCTGACTGTCCTACCTGGCTCTGTGGTCACTCTGCCTTCATTTCATTATTCTTTGTACTGCCGCTTTTAATTAGAAAACACATGTATTCTGTTCAGCAACATCCAAGGCCAGCCTGGAAAACTTGGAGAAACGCTGTTTCAAAATACTATATTTTTAATCCAAAATGTGCTTATTGGGTGGGTTTCCAAATCATCTTGACTTGGGGTACTTTGCTGTCCTGCCGTGAAAGAGCACCCTTCTTTCTGCCTGCCTTTTTTCCCACCTGTGGAGATGGGATGATGGGACAGTGGAGCAGATAACACACAAGGCTACCGTTTGTTCGTGGCTAACAACCATGGGGTTTAACAGCATCCTGGGCAGTTCCCATCCATGAAGCAGGAACTGGGGCTCTGCACCAGGATTTCTCTTGAGTTCCTCCTCTCCTCTTCTGGAGAGGGGATGAAGGAGATCCTTTGTGAAAGGAATGTTCTCTAGTGAGCAAAACACTCACCTCCGGACATTTTGAAAGGGTTGGAAATCAGGGTTGCTGGTAGAGGGCTTGCCAGTATCATACAAATAAGTAAATGTAACCAAATAAAGATGAGAGTTGGGAGTGATAGACAGGAGGTAGAATACTTGCTTACTACACACAAGGCTCTAGATTTGATTCCCAGAACCACAGCAAATAAGTAAACCAATTAGCATCCATCCATCCTCCAGAAAAAAACAAACAAACAAACAAAAGCACTATTAAGACTTTAGACTGGCCAGGCGGTGATGGCACACACCTTTAATCTCTGCACTCAGGAAGCAGAGACAGAAGGATCTCTAAGTTCAAGACCAGCCTGGTCTACAGAGGGAGTTCCAGGACAGGCTCCAAAGCTACAGAGAAACCCTGCCTTGAAAAACCAAAAGAAGAGAAAAAAAAAAAAAAAGACTTTAGAATAAAAAAAAATTGATATGCAGATCTTACAACTGGTATTTCCCACCTATGAGTATTATTTCAGAAATGCTATCATCTTACCTATCAGTTTGCTTTATTTATTTATGTTTTTATAAGAGGAGCATTTTATTTTGGCATCAAATGTGAGTGGAGTAGCCTATGATCTACTGTCCCTGTGCGTTGGGGCTATGACAGAGAGGCATACTGCGGCTGAAACACGCGGCACAGATAGCACACTCATCCCATCACTATGACATAAAGCGGAGGAAGAGGGAAGGCCTCAGGACCCATTGTGGCTTCTAAGAGAGCAGAGCTCCCATGAGGTCCTCCCCTGGGAATTTCCACATCCTCCACACAGCACCAAGCTGGGAGAGAAGACTTAAACACAAAGTGCTGTGGAAAGCATTCCAAATGCGAATTGTGGCAGGAGCAGATTTATTCTTATTTAAACATTATACAATGTAGATATGTATTAAAACATCACAGAGCACTGCACAAGTGTATACATTCTTAATGTGTCAGTTAAAAATATATCTGGAGATTTATTATTTTTGTAATCATTACATTTTTTAAAATTATAATATATCATTTCTCCCTTCGATGCCTACCATGCATCCTCCCTTACTGTCTCTAGCCTCTTTTTCCTTAATTGTTGCGTGTGTGTGTGTATGTGTATTCCTAAACACATAACTATAACCTGCCCAGTCTGTATAATGTTACCTGTAAGCATGTAATCCTGGGGCTGACCACTTGGTATTGCATAAACAATCAGGGGTTCTTCCCTGGGCAAGGCTCTTTCTGCCACTCTCATCATCCCCCAGTTGTAGTGAGCTTTTAAAGGCACTTCTGGGCTAGGGAGATGGCTGACTCCATGGCTAAAAGCACTTGCAGTTCAAGCATGGGGCCCAGAACCCAAATGCACATGATTCGAGATTCGTGAAGAAGCTGGCTAGCAAGCCCAGCTGTGCTAGTGAGTTCTGAACTAGACAGATCCTGCTACAAAAGAATGATGTAGAAGAATAGTGAATGAGAAGCCCCAGGCTCACACCTCCATACATGTTCACACACTTGAAAACCCATGATAAGAAAAAATATTTATTTTTATTTTTTGTCATATTAGGAGGTATAATCAAAGGCATTCACAAGTTATTCTGGTGTATGGATAGATGCCTCTTAATTTGTATTTGAACTTAAACTGTATTTGTTAGGCTTCGGTTGGTTTTTAAATGAGAATCTCACTGTTTTGATCAGGCTGGCCCCAAACGCCAGGGTTCAAATGACCCTCTGACCTCAACCTCTAGAGTAGCTGGTAACAGGCCAGTACCACCCCACCCAGCTGAATTTGCATTTCTGTAATAAATCTCTAGCCAGGCCCAGGTTCACCTCTGCTCATTTACAGCCTAGCAGAGTTTCCCAAGCTGACTCAGAAGGATTCCTAAGCACCCCGATACAAAGGAAGGGTCCTTAGTCAGATTTTGATGGCCTTTTTGTCTGTCGGCTTGTTTTTGTATGCTACGGGCATGAGTAAAAGGTGTTTCTAAGATTGTGCTTATAGAGATCTGACGGTCACAGCTGCATTCCAAGAGTTTCCCTGAAGACTCTCATCCCAGGGCTTCACGAACAGCCAGCCCTACACTAATAGAGTCAAGACAGTGCTTTGTGCGATCATATAAAGATTGTGAAATCTTGCTTTGAATTTCCATGAGGGGAAATTTCAAAACACATCTTTCTGATGCTGGAAAAATCAAGGCTGTATATTTCAAAATATACAACTTCCTGCTGGCTTTGCCCGAGGAGAGTCTACAACCTTCCTTCATGAATCACCCTCTCTCCATTCTCCCTCCCTCCAACTGTCCGTCCATCCATCCATCCATCCATCCATCCATCCATCCATCCCTCTCATCTCTCTCCAGGGAAAACTGACTGTGAACCTGCAGATCAGTCAGGGGTGGTAGAAGGAACCCTGAGGGGAAAGCAATTCTGGGTGACTTGAAGGGAGGGGCCCCACAGGCAAATGACTGGAGTGTGCAGGGCGTAGGGGGTATCACTTCCTTTGCGCCTTCACCCTCCGGCTGAGTTCTGCTCTCAGCAACACAGCTTTCCCATGGAAAGCAGAAGTGATCCTCCCTCTCCAGAGAGCCTCTCAGAGACTAGTTTCTCCATTCCCTCTGACCCGTGGGAGTTAACACTTACAGGAAGAGTAGGCACCCACTTCACCCAAACGCCATGCAGCATTATAGGACTTTGGGAACCAGAGTGAACACTGATCCATCTCTGCAGTCTCCCCGTGGACTCTCGGCACTCAAGGGTGACCCCTCCAAGTTGGTATAGCTTCCCACAAAATGTTTTACTAGCACAGAGAGAGAACTAGAGGAGGTGTGCTCAAGATTAGCTTCCAATCAGAGTGGTCTGGAGTCAGCCAAGTGGCAAGGAACACTTTAGATCTCACAGAAAGGTGGATTGGACCCAAAAGGCAATAATGGCCTTAAAGTTCAAAGCATAGAAGAGAAAATGCAACGAACTGAAAAACAGTCCAGGCTACACTTATAGGAAGGCTCCTCCTTGGTTGGTAAGGCATTGAGGAAACTGCCTCTCAAACTGCTGTGGAGCGAGCTGGGCATGGTGGGTCACACTTGTAATCCCTGCATTTAAGAGGAGGTAAGATTTCTCAGGAGTTCAAGGCCATCCTTAGCTCCTTGGAGGAATTGGAGTCAAGTCTGGAACACTTGAGATCCGGTCTTAAGAACAAAACATGTGATTGTGATTGCGGCATCTGTGTGGTTTTATAGAACACCTTTTAGGGATCACAGCCTTCTGAACAGTGACTGTGGGTACCAAAACGAGGACACGATCGGCCAACTAGCATCGCGCCAGCCACAAGGAGGAGAGTGTCTTTGTAAGATGAAGGGGTCACCCTGCAAAGGCACAACAGGTGCTGGGACACAGTGATGTCAGCAGGACTTGCGGGGACTGTGACCTCATTTTCAAGAAACAGTTTCATGGCCAATGACAAGTGCAGTGGCTCAACCTGTAGGAAGGGAGAATAGAGACACACTCTCTCTCGCTCTTTCTCTGTGTGTGTGTGTGGGGGGGGTCTTTCCTCCCTTTACCCTTTTCTCAATAAACTCCACACTCAAAAAAAAAAAAAAAAAAAAAAAAAACAGAGCAAAAAGGAAAAAAAAAAGGCCCAGGAATAAAGAACTAAGGCTACAGTGGCAAGCCATACTTGCTAGAATTTGATTTAATTTTTTAAGCTTGTTATTCAACATTTACAGAAAAGTTCCTCTAGATAACTCAAGACTAGATGAGAGACTCATCAAGACAAAGATGAGAGAAGGCTTGAGTCTCCACTCGGGGCTGCCATGCACTTTCTCACCCCTCAATTGACACCCCGTTTTCCACATATGAGTGTCTCTCCTCAAATGGGAACTTAAATGTTGGAAATGACGACAGAATTTACTCAAAATTTCGCAATCTAGGCATCAGGAAACTGGGCAGCTGTAGAAATATTTCAGTATTTCTGACTGGAAAAGAAACTTCCTCTTCCATTTCCTTCGCTCCGTTATTAGTCTTCAGAGCTAGGAAGCCATGACTACAGCAAGCTGACTGCTGGGCCGTCCACTGGCTTGCCTGCCCACTGGCTTGCCCGCAGCAGGCACTCAGAAAGCCCAGCCTGTCTCCTACATGGGTGCTATAGGCTTTCCTTCTCCATCATGAGGGATGCTCTTGTTATAACAGGTATGTAGAGATGATAGAGTCCGTGGCTCGGCGTCTCCAGCAATGACAGGGAGAAGCCTTTTGACAGTTAGTCCTTGGACAGTCCTGGCTAACTACTGTGTACCATAAGCAAGGCTGCTCCAATGACACACAGTTATTACGGATGATCCACACTGAAGAGGAGGCAGTGCTGAAAATACGGGAGATGGCTTCCTGGAGATCCACTCCTACATACCCCCTCCCCCCTTAGTCAGAAAAACTACCAAATAAGTAAAGAAAATTACTCTGCAATTCTGTCTCAGATACGTACTAAATAACATATTTATCTTAAGTAATTGACGACTGCAAAGTAGGAGTAGTCAGAAAACATACCCATAATAGCCAATAGCCAAAGACCATCTAGCCTTTCACCTCAGACAAGTCCCTGAATCTCTTTTTGTATCTGTCCGTCCCCTGCTTACGGGTAGGGAATCATGAGGGATCCAGATAAAGTCAGAAGGAGGCTTTGAAGTTACAAAAAAAAAAAAAAAAAAAAAGTATTATCTTCATTGCTATAAGCTGCTCAGAAAGGCTCTAGGCTGGTTCCAATGCCAATGCATCACCGACTAATAACCTACTGATTGTGGTGGCCCTTCAATGTTCTGTTTATTAATCTATGCATCCTAGAAATCACTGGTCCCAGTGAGATGCAACGATGTCTTATGCCCGATTTATGAAATCAGTATAGGTTCATATATGATCATACGGTTTCACTTTGCTAAATGACATCTCTATGGGACCAAACTCTAATCAGATGCTTCTGTCGTTTATTTCTGAACACAAAACCTGGAGGAACGAAGAGGTCTTCAGAGCCACTGATTTGCCAGGCTGTGTAGGACCTCTTCTGTGGCAAGGAAGCCACCAGCAGTGGAAGGGGTAGTTTTACAAAGTATCAAGACTCTAAGGTAAAGAAGGGGGACCTGCTTTGCAGAAACTGTCTGACTGCCCATCAGGACTTCCTCCAAAGACACTGAGAACAGTCCTGAGCAGGGATTTCCATTTAATGTCCTTCCACCCTTGTTACAGAAGCCAAGACAGAGGGTGAGCAGCCTACAGCAGGGTATCCAACAGACAAGCCTCCCTTCTTCCTTCCAGGCCCTCTCCACGGAGCACTCCTCAAGCACCAGGCCTTCATTTTGGACAAAAGAGATAAAGTCGTTGCCAGTCATTGTCGGGATGACCAGTCTATAAACATGGACATTTCCTAATACCTCTGCTGCCGTGAGGAAACACTGACTCAATACACGGCCCAAGTGGGTGTTCTGTGAGTTCAACCCTGGCCAGAGGTGCAGTGCCTATACCACAGCTCAGGATTCCTGGATCCTGACCTCTCTTCCTTCACACCTGCTGGCCTCTTCCCTGGCTCAGGTCACCAAAGGCTCTTGTGAGCCACATTTAAAAAACAAAAGCAAAACAAAGAAACAGGAAAAGTCCCAAATCACCCAGCACAGCTCCGAATGAGAGCCTGGATTGGCAGACTTAGGGGGAAGAAGGATTCCCCTCACTTAAGAAGGACTAGAGAAGCCCTGCACCCCTCAGGGCGCAGCCTATTTCCGTAAAAAAAAAATACTAAGGACATAACTACCCAGAGAAAACACCCTACAGCCGGCTGAGCTTCAGGAGCAAACCAGGAGTCCAGCGTCTTCCGCGCTAGGTCTTAGGTTTTAGGGCCTCTCCTTGGAATCGGAGGAACCCGTGGGACACCACAGCATTCAGGTCTTTATTAAGCAGATTTTTCGAAAATCAGATGGCTCACTCTGACTTGTGGTTTCAGGTTTAAAATCACCAAACCGCCAGGACCCAAGGACCTTCGTTTTTATAGATACCAGCTGTACCAAGTACCATTTACATAACGCGGCGTAAGTTCCAGGACTTTCAGTTTATTAAACCTATCGGGTAGGTTCATTTTGAATTATGAGGAAACCCAAACTGGGAACTTGAATAATCCGCAGACACACACAGCTGGGAGACTGCACGGCCTAGATTCCCACCTGCATTCTGAGTGGCAAGGAAGTTGAGCGGACTGGCAAAATTAGTACAAACATGGATACTCAAAGAAAGGAAGAGACAACCACAAGTGCTCAGAGGAGCGGACTGTTGGGAAGAAAATACAACCTAAACAGCACGGGGAAGCCACTACAGCCAGCTAAGATAAGGCGGGTGAGTGGGAACTGTCGCACACACCCTTCCCCCCAGCCCGAAGGAAAGGCATCCCTGAATTCTTAAAATAACTCCAGCTTCCTCTTGGCCAAGGCGTCGGACCGCTCCTCAGTCGCCAGAGAGAAGCCCGGCTCCGCGGGAGGTCGAGCTCCAGCCTCCGCCGTTGCCGCTCGACGTCACCACCTTGCCCCGAGTCACCAGGGACCTCAGCCAACAGGCAGCCTTAGAGAGAGCCGGCCTGGGGACCCAGGGTCTGGCAGGACGACTAGATACAGCATCCCAGGTGACCCCCTCCCGAATTACCGCCGCGCTCCTTCCCGAGTGCCCCGAAGCTTCCCTAGCATGGAAGAGAAGTTGGAGCGAGGCCCGCAGGTGGCCCCCGCCAGGGACCCAAGGACTCCCACCCTGTGCGCACCTCCCACCACGCCCCCGCGCCGCTCCGCTGCGGACACCTGCGGAACCGCCGCCCCCGCGTCCCCGCTCGACCGCCCGGGCGAGTCACAGTCACCCCAGGCTGGGGGCATCTGAAAGCTCTCACCACCCGGAGTGAGTGCCGGCAAGAAACGGCGCGCAACCTTTGCTGCGCCCGAATACCCGTGTCCCTAGCCAAGCAAGCGACCTGGGCTCCGGTCCCTGGCTCGGTCTACCCGACGCGCCCACCCCGCGCTCCAGCCCCTCACTCACTCGCTGGCGGTAGAAGTTTCGGGGCTGCGGAACTCCACGGTGACTTCAGTTCAAAGCTGCGTACGCGACAGGACGGCCCTCCGGGGCCCGCCTGAGAAGCAGCTGCCGGCCCGGGTAGCAGGACGCGTGGCCGGCGCTTGCGGGCACACTGCGCGGGGGGACACTGCCCGGCCTGCAGCAGGCTGCTTAGCTGCAGAGCGTCAGCCGGGGAGGCGCCCGGGCCCGGCTCGGTGGGAGAGGAACTGGCTGTCGCTGGGCTCGGCCAAGAGGTCCCAGCTACTTCCTGGTGCTCGGATTTGCATACTGTGCTGGGAGGGCGGGGAAGTGACCGTTTGGTTCCAGTCCAAGGTTTGGTATTTGGTGTGGCCGTTGCACAGGGTTTTGCAAGCAAACAGATTTTGGAGAGTAGGGGCAGCCTTGGAACCAGCATTCTTCCCTAGGAAGACCTGGGGATCCCCAGGAGTCGCGACAACTTCCACACCCCTTTTCCTTTTCTTCCAATTCAACTCCTCAACCTTGTCAGAAGTGGTGGGCGCCTGGGAGTGGGGGCAGCCCTGCGGTGTGTGGAGCCCTCCACAGAGAAAAGAGTACCATAGAGTTGATGGGGGGGGGGCGCTGTTTACCTTAATAAGCAAAACAGCAAATTCCTTAAATGTTTACGTGCTCAAGACTTTCTTTGCAGTGAGGAGTAGGGACTAACTGTGGAATTAAATGGTCTGGCAATCGCTGAAAGCCTCCGTTTCTCCAGGAAAATGGAGCTAAGGAAGACCCTTTAGCCAGAACTGCCCACTGGAGCGGGCCGTGGTAACTGTTAATGCAGTCCTACAAACGTTGTGTCCCTACCTGCACACA
Organism: Alexandromys fortis; assembly: GCF_014885135.2. Lineage (NCBI taxonomy): Eukaryota > Metazoa > Chordata > Mammalia > Rodentia > Cricetidae > Alexandromys > Alexandromys fortis. The sequence goes on from NW_026067897.1 coordinate 10,291,437, forward strand.
TGCTTGGCGTACAGTGGGTGCCTAACCAGTGCTTATTGCGAGACTGCATGTTCATACAAAAGTTTCAACTTAATAAATGCCTCTTACTGAACCAAGGTACACAATTAGCCTCTGTCACTATGACGCTCACTTAGGCTAATCTGACTTCTGCTTCCTCAGATTCCCAACCCCAGAGTACCTTGTAGAATTAGCGAAGAAAAGTGTGGACACTGTAGGAGACTTTGTGTATTAATAGTTGGGTGCAGAGGGCAACCAGGCATGGCTCTAAACACTTGACTTTTTTGTATTTGCATTGTGGGTAACTGTCTCCCCAACTGCAGTCCAGTAGGTCAGAGTGGCCACCTTGTAACCAAGTCCAGTACGGCTGTCATTTGTTCCTAACGAAGGAAGCCTAACACCAGCAAGCATAATGATGCATCCGTTTTTTCAGTTGGTTTGGTCTTTGGCTTTTCAAGACAGGGTGTCTCTCTGTAGCCCTGGCTGTCCTATAACTCACTCTGTAGACCAGGGTGGCTTCAGATCCAGAGATTGGCCTGTCTCTGCCTCCCAAGTGCTAGGATTAACCTTGTGGGCCACCACCACAGGGCATATCCATTTTTTTTTTTCACTCAACCAGGGACTATATAGAAGAAGATGGTGCCAGATATTGTAACAGAGCTGAAAATCTCTACAATGTCATAGGTGTCATAGCTCTCACAGTGTGGCGGTAAAAGGCAGTTCCAGCGTTTGAGCTGATGCTGGTGCCAAGAAGCCCACTTGTATGCCTGTCACATACCAGCACAGCACATAGAGTCTGTACAGTACAGAGAACTGATCATGTTAACCGTGAGTAGGGTTTATGATTTGACACAGCATGCCTTTATTTTAAAGGCTTGCCTGTAGAGCAGTGTGCTCAAAGTTAGTCAGTAGCACCTTGTGTTGTTTACCTTGACTCCTGGTTGCATCAAGAAGGACAAAGTGAATATACCCTACAATGGCCACACAAAGACACAATCACATAAGAGCATACTTCTCAGAGTGTCCCCATCACTGTCCCTAAGCCATAGGAAACAGGTAGGCGGATGGTCATTGCTACAGTAACTTTCCTGCTGAAGAGTGGCCAGGGACTTACCATAGGAATTGCTGTACACAGGAGCTGCTATCTGTCAAATACCCTATAGAATAAGGGTTCTCAACCTGTAGATCACAACCCCTTTAGGGGTCAAACAGCCCTTCCCAGGAGTCACCTAAGGCCATCAGAAAACACAGATATTTACCTTATGATTCATAGCAGTAGCAAATTATATAACAGCAGCATCAAAAATAATAATTTTATGGTTGGGGGGTCACCACAACATGAGGAACTAACTGTATTAAAGGGTCACAGCATGAGGAAGGTTGAGAACCACTGTCTAGAATAACTCGCCACCTTCTCAGGTGTCCTGGACTTTTTTTGAATGACCTCTTTAGTACATTGGCCCTAAGTAGTAACACTCTTACACTGAGCCCTTGATGTCTTGGCTAATGGCATGTGGCAAACAAGAAAAGCATTAAAATTATTTCGCATTGCCTGCCACTGCTGCTCCTTTCCCTCTCCTGGGAATCTTCCTCCAGAGGTCTAGCTTTTGGAGCCTAACATGGACACTCTGCACAGGCTTCCTGTTGACTTTTGTGAGAAGATGCAGGGTGGATACAAAGATTCCCTTTGACTCTTGCAAGCCTGGCCAGAGACCCATGTGACCCAAGGGGCAACACCACAGAAGAACAGTGACAAGTTGCAATCGTGTTGGTGGTCACAGTATCCCCATGGCCAGACTTGCACAGGCCAATCAAATCAGTCTCTAACGATACCCAAGCTCCCCAGGTTGCTCTACTACTCAGCCACCACTGGGATCCACTGCGAGAAACTCCGCCGAATGCAGGTTGCCCATTTGTAGTGTGGCTACAATTGATGTGAAACCTTCTGGTTCACGGAAAGCATGATACAAAGATGCTACAAAGATTCCACGTGGCTGGAATGGTGCTGCAGAATTTTACATGGGAAGTGAGTGTTGGTTCATCCAGGTTCCCTGGAAGGAAGGTGACTGGTGACCCCTGTATGGTAACTAAAAGACTTTAGTGGATCTCCTACTCGACCCTCACAACCATGCCCTGGGTTTTACACTGTGTAGGAAAGAAAGGCTCAATGCGGGTAGGCAACTTGTTCCAATTCCCTCTCTAAAGTGGATGGGTTAGATTTGAACCCCGTTCTGTGTGGACGACATCAAAGCTTTCTGTTTAGTCACTTTCCCAGCCTGAGATGCCACAGAAGAAGCAAAGCCCTAAGAAGCCCCAGCCTTGCAAACCAGAAGAAGTCCAGCTCCAAACCATGTTAGTCTGACGTTACGAAGGAACAGACAAACTGCCTAAACATTACGTTATTAAAACTGAGCCACATGGTAATGGTTATGACACCAATAACATAATTATAGTTTGGATCTTATTAAAGTTAATCTGTCATGATGACACACAGAAATGTACTGCATGGTAACTAGACCAAAACAGTGAACTACATATTAAAAATTGCTTCATGCAGGCAGATTAGAGGTTTCCGAGGTCTACCCAGCACTGTCTGGAAGGTAAGAGGATGAATCAATGCGACCAAGTTTCTGTTCCTTCTGAGGGAGGGCGGCTCCAGTGGCCTTCCCAATTTTCCTTCCCTCAGATCTTCAGCGTGGGTGCCCCCCTCTCCTCTCCTATCAAGCTGGCTCCACAACCTTGGTATCTGCCCTGTTCTCGGTTCAAATTTGATAAATGCCAAACCTAGTGTCTATGTAGCCTTGTAATCTCTAGAAACACTTTTAGTTTTTATGTAGAAACTGTTTCAGAATCACAGGAAAGCATCTAAGGGAGCACAAAGAATCACTGTATGTTCTTGATCTAATTCTCCTGCTATTAACATTTAGCCAAACTCCATTAACTAGCACTCTCCTTCCTCATACCCCTCTTCCATCAATCAATCTCTCTGCCTATAATTTTATTTATTTATTTATTTATTTATTTATTTATTTATTTATTTATTTATTTTTGAGACAGGGTTTCTCTATAGCTTTGGAACCTGTCCTGGAACTCACTCTGTAGACCAGGCTGGCCTCAAACTCACAGAGATCTATCTGCCAGTCTCTGCCTCCCAAGTGCTGGGATTAAAAGTGTGCACCACCACCACCCATCAATCTCTCTGCATATAAATTGTCTGAACTGTTATCTGACAACTACAGGAATAATAATCCTTAGCCCTCTAACTATTTCATCAAATGTTGTCAGTTAAATAAAGTAGAAGGGGTTTTGAAACATAAATGACAACAATTAAGGAGAAGACACACAAAAAAAAAAATCACCCAGTTTTCCGCGCAGTTTCCCAACGTAGTTTAATCAGAGGGCTCTCAGCACTGTGAAAATAGCTGGATGAAGCAGAAGTCATGCAGGAAGCTGGCACTGGGAGGAGCCTGGTGCTCTCTGGAGGCAGACAGAGGAGCCAGAGTTCAGCTCTGATTAGGGAGAAGTTACTGAAAGACGCTTCCCTTGAGAGAAAACATGGCCACCTCCAGAAGCAACCCTGATAGCACAGATTTTGATCTTAAAACATGAAGAGATGCTTGATTCCTTCTGGAAGATGTCGCTCCAATAATTGTCACCTTAAAAGGTCAAAGGACAGATGAGTCTGTCAACACACAGGCGTCGAGAAAAGACTCCGTGGGTAAAGAAGATGACAACCCATCCTCAGGCAGGACCAGGAGTACTGCATAAGTGCACAGGGTCACAGATGCAAGAAAGGAGTAGCCAGTCACTGAGCACTGAGCTATGGCGCTCTTTCCCCCTCCTCTTCATCTGCCCCCTCTTCTTCCTCCCCCTCTTTCTTTTCCCTTTCTTTACTTCTTCTGTTCTTCCTCCTTCATCCTGTGCCAGAGATCAATTGAGGGCCTCGTGCACATTAACCAAGCCCTTTACTACCGAGCTGCCTGCCCAGCCCTGTCTTCTAGGTTCTCCTCCTCTTCCTGGGTGGTTACGTGTAGTGTGGCATGAGCTTAGCATCTGGGTGGAGGGCTTGCCGGCCAGCTGGGTTCTGCTCTGAGGTCTGTAGGGGATGGCCTTGTATCTTGGACTCTCCTGCTATTTCCAGCACCAGGCTGGAGCCTGACCTATCACAAGCCTCTGGGCTGCTGTCCTGTTTTAGTTCTAAGAACACAGCTGTCTCCACTCTATTCATTTTCCTTCTCTCTTCTTTCTCACTTTATATTCCAGAGATTCACATTGTTTTGTTTGTTTGTTTGTTTGTTTTTTTTTTTTTTTTTTTTGGTTTTTCGAGACAGGGTTTCTCTGTGGCTTTGGAGCCTGTCCTCAGAGATTCACTTTTTAAAAAACAACTTATTTAGATTCGTTTTATGTGCATTAGTGTGAAGGTGTCAGATCCCCTGGAACTGGAGTGACAGACAGTTGTGAGCTGTCATGTGGGTGCTAGGAATTGAACCCAGGTCCTCTGGAAGAGCAGTCAGTGCTCTTAACCACTGAGCCATCTCTCCAGCCCCCAGAGATCCACTTTGTACACATTTTAGTTGCTGAGGTTACAGCACCAACAACAGACCCGACAACTGACTGATTGTAACCTGACACTTGACAACTTTTCCTCCACTAGAAGCCTCCCTGCACAAGTCCTCTGTCCTCTGGCTTTCTCCTGAGGGACAGCCTACGGTCCTCCATCCTGGACATTCTGGGCAAACTGACCAGTGATGGCAAGAGTGTTGGTGAAGCAGTCCACGTGGCCGGTGATGCAGTTTTCAGTACAAGAGCCTAGTCAGTCTCCTAGATTTCCCTATACTCATCCCAACGTGGCTCTGTGACCTTTGTGATGAACTTTGCCTTCTGCTGTCCCCAGTGGTCAGCAGCACTGAAACTCTACTTTGTCTGCTTTACCCAGTGTGGTGGTGTAGGGTGCTCCACTGGCCTGTGGTTTTGTTTGTTTGTTTGTCAAACTTATGTTATGACAGAGTCAAACTTGTTTTTCTCTTAGCTCTACCTTCAAGGTACTGGAATTACAGGCACGAACCACCATGTCCATCCATATCAACCTTTCATGTTGAGCCACTGAGAGTCTTTGGGGGTCTAGTTGATGATACCGCCTCTCATTCATGGGTCCACCTTCTCAGATAGCCCTGTTTCCACTCACTAAGACCTGACTGAGTAGCAGAAGCAAGAGGAGGCACTGTATTCAACTCTTTTTTTCTTTTCTTTCTTTTTTTTTTTCTTTCTTTCATTCTTCCTTCCTTTCTTTTTTGAGGCAATTTCTCAATATGTAGCCCAGGCTGGCCTTGAACTCATTGTATATCCTAGACTGGCCTTAAACTTATGCCGGTCTTCCTGTATCAGCATGAATTATTACATTCAACTTGTATTCAATTCTATATAAAGGTTATTGACAGCCATCAGGTGAACACAGCCAGATGAGGGTGTTGACATAATGTTGATTGTTACTTTCTTTATCTTACTGTTCTTATCTTCATTGGCCAGTTTTATAACATTTTATGAGTATATGTATATGTATGTATACATGGGTGTCTATATTTGCCCATCTTGAATGTTCAGTTCTCAAGTCCACATTACTTTGAATAAATTTAACATCTAATAATACTTCCAATTTTGAGCTGCTAGAAGGAATCAACTGAATCCAAAAAAAACTGTGAAGTCAGTCGAACATTTTTTGCTTAATATCAATTCTTGTACATGGCCGCCATGGATGGGAAACAAGAAGTATGTCTCAGAAATCTCTAGGGTCTAATTGTGTGGGAAGTGTTTATGTGCTTTAACAAGAGTCAGTGGCTTATGTTCCCAGAACATGTCAGACTAACAGGTTAGTGATGTCAGGCACCCTGAAAAGTGGCATGGTCTGAGACCACCATGTCTTCATTATGATCACTAGCCATTCCTGATCTCCACCTCCAGAAAACTACAGAGAATTTGACCATTTTTCCAGGGTACTTGGTAGAAGCTCAACTGCCTTCTAGAAGGCAGAGTCCTTCCCAGGGTGGATTTAGGGTTTTCTTTGACCTTGGGAATATTGTTTTGTACATCTAAGTAGTTTGTCTGTATGTGTTCCTTGGAAATCCTGTTAGTTTTAATCATTTATTGTTAGGCTTTGAGAAAGTCCCTCCCCCCAACTGAATCCTCCTGTGATAATCAGTGGTTGGCTCTCACTCAGGGATTCTTCAGCTCCGATTATAGGTAAGATTCCAAAGAAGGAAAAGTCCACCGCAAAGTTAGAATGTCAGACAGTTCTTACTTACCCCACTTCACAACAGGAGAGGCTTGACTAAGCTAACGTGATTTTGATCTGGGTAGCAGTTGGTAGAACCCACAGGTAATAGAAGAGGTTCTTCTGAGTAAACTGTATTTTCTTTGATTTATCCATCTAGATAGAATCACACTGAGCCCGTACAAGTCCTGGGCATGGGACAGTTATGTAACCCAGTTTTGTAACCCATTGTTAAGTGTGTGATGGTCAACTCGGTTGACTTGATTGGATACAGAAATGACAAGGGTTTTAGAGAGGCCCAGCCCTTGATGTGGTCCTGAGGATAGTCCCAGAGGTGACCAACTTTCGAAAGCTTTCAGCACAGTTTCCTGGGTTGGGGCTCGACCATGAGGAAGAAGAACAAGGAAGGCAGCAGCTCAGAGGCAGCTCTCTCCCTCCCTGGCTTCCTGGTCTGCTGAGACGCCATGGATTCCTACCGCCCACCATTCTGCCCTTCACACCACCGACTGTAGCCTCTCAAATCATGAATAAACAGAAATTCTTCCCACTTTAAGCTGCTTCTGGTCAGATATTGGTCCCAGAAATGAGAAAAAGAAGTAATAGAAGTAGGTGTCCAGACTAGGGCTGCTGCTACGGTGAGACCTATTGTGTGATTTGTAGGAGCAATGTGGGGGAATTTGTGCATGGGAACTAGCACGTCTCTAGAATGAAGTAAGAAGAGCTTTAACGGGGCATCCTGGCGGCAACAAGAAGGATCATAGCATCAACAGAAATGTAAATAATGACCGTCGTGAGCTTTCCAAGGAAACCGACGACACACTGAGGTAGAGATCACTCATGCTGTACATTGGTAGACAATCTGACGGCCTTCTGGCCACGTTCTGCAAACTTGAGCGAGGCTGAATTCAAAAGTAACGGGCTCATTTGGTGTCAGCGATGGCGAGACAGACACACTGCTCCATCCTCACAGCTAAAGAAATTCCCTTCAGCTCGTAGGGACTTCTAACCAGGTAAAGCCAGAGTCTTGGCTTGGTTGTAGGAAAGGATTTCCGTGCCAGGAGGAATGAAACAGAACTGGGCGTTATAAAATAGATCTTAATACAGATGTTAAACATGAGGATCAAGGGAAAGAGGCACTCTGAGAAAAAGGTATACCTGACACCAAGGGCTGGACTTCTCAGAGTCTCAACAGTTATTTACAGTATATACACTATTTACAACTATATACACTTTTTTTCTTGGCCTTCGAAGTTATATCTGTAAGGGTTGCTAAGGAACCTAAATGACATAATAGGGTGGTTCCTATGAATTAGATAGGATTTAAGCTGGTTAGGTAAAACCTTAGGTTACAAGACTTGAAAAAAGTTTAGATTTAAATTCTTCAAAAAATCAATATTTTATTATTTTGTGTGTATGGATGCTTTGATTGCATGTATGTCTGTGTATCATGTACATGTAGTATTCTCGGAGGCCAGAAGAGGGCATCACATCTAAAATGATCCTCCCTGGGGTGCTGGGAATTGAACCTAGGACCTCTAAAAGAGCAGCCAATACTTTTAATCACTGCACCATCTCTCCAGCTCCCAAAATGATTTTATTGAAAACAAAAAGTTCAGTCTTGTTTGTGGGGTTCCTAGAAAATATCTCAGAAAGCATTTAGGCCATACATGAAGACCAGATCGGCTTAGGCAGTAAGCATGGTTCATTGTTAACGTTCTCTATATAAAGGAGTATAGTTTGGATGTCAATGACTGTCTTAAGTTAGGGTTTCTATTGCTATAGATAAAACACCATGACCAGAAGCAAGCTGGGGAGGAAAGGATTTATCTGGCTTATATTTACTTCTACAATATAGTCCATCACTGAAGGAAGTCAGGACAGGACAACTCAAACAGGGCAGAAACCTGGAGGCAGGAGCTGATGCAGAGACCATGGAGGGGTGCTGCTTACTGGCTTTCTCCTCATGGCTTGCTCAACCTGCTTTCTTATCGAACCCAGGACCTTCAGCCCAGGAGTGGCACCACCTACAGTGGGCTGAATCCTCCCTGTCAATCACTAATTAAGAAAATGCTCTACAGGCTGGCCCACAGCCTGGTCTTACGGAGGCATTTTCTCGACTGGGGTCTCCTTTCCTCACGTGTCTGTAGTTTGTGTCGTTACATAAATCTCTCCAGCACAAGGGTCACAGCAAAGTTCAATTGTTTTGAAATTATTTTTTTTTTACAATCATTTCTTTATTTCCATGTATGTGCGTGCACGCGCGTGCGTGCGTGTGTCTGTCTGTCTGTCTGTCTGTCTGTCTGTCTGTCTGTCCGTAGAAATGGTAGCCCTCCCGCTCTCCTTCCACAGGGGGTTGAAGTCAGGTCATCAGGCTTTGTGGCAGGTGCCTTTCCCTGCTGAGCCAGCTCACTGCCTCTGCGCTGGAAGTTTCGATTCTCAGTTGCCAAGAGGCTCCTTCCTTCTCATGGCCTCCTAGTTGCCTCGGCTTCTCTATCCCACTTCCTTTGGCAGAGGAAAATTCATGACTCACAATGTTCAGGCTAGAGCACGGTATTACTCGGCACGTTTGCCCGGATTTAGAGTGATGTAGAGCAGAAAAGCACGAGACATATCGAGCTTTGGGAGCAAAGGCATTCAAACCAGTTAAATAAGAACAGAGTTGGTGTCAAGAAAGCTTCTGATTGTTCGGGAGAGGGGTATCATTGAGGAAGAGTGTCGGCCTTTAGGGACAGTGCAGTGAGCATGAGAGCCTCTCCACTCATGGCTCCAGACTATACCAACGCAAATTCCTTTGCAAGGAGAGGGTCTGAAAGAATCCAGTCCCTCCTTCAGTGTGCTCTGCTAGAAAGCTGCTGCCGAGGAGAGAGCCTGGATCCAGGACATAGAAGTCACTCTAGCTGTGGTCCCAGCATCCTTCCGATGCTGACACTGAAGCATGCAGATGCAGGTGTAAAGGTGGAATGGAGCCAAGAAACGTGTCACAGGGCGGGATAGGTTGCGTAGAGCTCCTGGATGGGCTGTGCATAGAGCTCTGATGGCAAAGCCCTAACTGACAGTGGAGAACCTGGGGTGTCCACTGAAGGAAGCTGCAAACTCGAAATAGAGCTAGTGTAAGAGAGGTGTATTAGTTAAGATTCTCAAAGGGAACAAATGTGATAAAACGGATGGATGTCTATACTAAAAGGGGAGTTGCTGGACTGGGTTACAGAGTGTGTCTAATGAAGTCCAACAATTGCTGTCCTATGAAAGGCCAAGAATCAGTAGCTGTTCAGACCAGGAGACTGGATGTCTCAGCAGTCTCTGTCTGGAGCCGGAGTCCTAGAAGATTCCCGGACATCTGATGAGCTTCAGTCTCTGTCGGAATCTCCAAGAAGTTAGTTCTAAAATACGGGCAAGTGAATGCAATGCCTCCGCAACAGGACGGAGAGGGAGAGTCAGAAGGGAAAAACCAAAAGCTTCTTTTTCCCATATCCTTTTATGTGGGCTGCCCCTAGAAGGTATGGCTTTTCCTGAGGGTTGGTTTTCCTGCCTCAGAGAATCTGACCAGGCTAGTCCTTCACAGGCATGCTCAGCAACGTGGAGTTCAGTTGATTCCCGTGGACGACCAAGACGAGCCATCACGAGGGGCCACAAGGGATTCAGGCCCCGGTGCTGGAGGGATGGATCTTCCCAAGACACTAGACAGCTGAGCCAAGATGCCAGGTGTGGAGTTGCAGGGGTTATGCTTGCCCTACCTGGTTTTGGCTTGCTTATGTTTCCTTCTTATCTTCTGACTACCCCCTTTAATGTATGTTGAAAATATCTAACAGTTTTTAAAACCTGGGACTCGTGGCTAAGAGTTTGGCTTGAGTCTCAGAGTGACTTTGAACTTTCAGACCATTGAAAGTATAAGACCATAGGGAGTTTTGTTTTTAGACTGAATGGATTTTGCATTATGGAGACGGTGATGAGCCTATGGGGGTTGGAAGCAGGTTATGGTTTGCATGTTGATATATTTGAACACCTAGGCTCCAGGAGGGGGTGGTACTATTTGGAGAGGTGGTGAAACCCTAAGAGGTGGCAACTAGGTGGAGGAAGTGAGACGACATTAGAGCAGGCCTTGAGGTTTAGAGCCAAGCTCTGCTTCCTGGTTCCCTGAGGTGTGAGTGAGCAGCCTCCATATGCTTCCGCTGCCATGGAGCATCCTGTCCCAAGCCTTCCAGGCCACCATGAACTGTATACCTTCGAGCCCAAATCCTAGGAGCCAAATGTCTTTCCTCAGTGTAGCAGCAGGAAAGGTAAGCGACAGAGTGGTGGTGTTGCAACATGAGCGGAGACAGGAGAGGAAGGCGTCACGTTAATACTCAGGGCGTGTAAGATCTGAAGGGTATTTTTGTATTACTTGCCACATCGACACACATTTTTACATCTTTGCTTTCATTCCCGTGTCTCCCTTGCCCTCTGTCTTCACATGTCCAGTCTTACCCACCTTTCAGGGACCAGTTTAACTGACACACCATTAAAGAAAGCTTTCCCAGATGCATCACGTGGCTTTGTTCTTCAGATCCTACTGTAAGTTGTCAACAACAGTCACCTTACACTCTTATTCTAATCCTCTAATTCACCTGGTGAACCACACAGTGAAGAGGGATTCAGAACGCCTTCATTTGTTAACTTAAGCATTAAACTCAGTGCACATAAGCAGAAAGTATTTGCAATTTTGTTAAGTGACCAGGCATCTAAGAGGATTTTACTACTATGTTGAGATTCAAAGAAGTGCCATTCTTCTTTGATTCATGGAAGAAACCTATGTTGCTCCTGTTTTGAGATAGGGTCTTACTAGTATATCATCCTGTAATTCTCTGTGTAAACCAGGCTGGCCCCCAATGCTCAGATTAGCCTGTTTCTGACTCCTGAGTTCTGGGAATAAAGGCATTAGCCACTGTGCCTGACTCATGGGGGACCCTAATGGCGGTCTAGTCCCTGGTCTGCTGCAGGATCTGGGCACGTCACTAGTGTACATCAGATCGCTACATCTAGTCCGATTTTAAAAACACTTTCTTGTAACATCAACTTACATTTGTTAAAATTGAGTCTCAGGACTTAAGGAAAGTTTCCAAGGTTGCACAGGTAGTGATGGAATCAAAATTTGACTCCAAGTCTAGCTCACCACACCTGGAGCCTCTCCACTGCACCATCCCATGATGTGGGAGTGTCATATATCAATCTGTTGATTTCATTGGTTAAGCAATAAAGAAACTCCTTGGCCCTGATAGGTTAGAACATAGGTGGGAGGAGTAAACAGAATAGGATGGTGGGAGGAACAGGAAGTGAGCTCAGACTCTGCTGTGCTCCCGTGGAGACTCGACAGCTCTGCTCTGGAGCAGAGACGCCATGCTCCGCTCTCCCGATAGCTCTGCTCTCTGAGGCACACGCAATGAAGCTCCAACCCAAGATGGACATAGGTTAGAACCTTCCCGGTAAGCGCACCTTGGGGTGCTTACACGCATTATTAGAAATGGGCTAATCCAGGTGCGAGAATTAGCCTAGAAGAGGCTAGATAGAAATGGGCCAAGCAGTCTTTAAATGAATACAGTTTGCGTGTTGTTATTTCGGGCATGAGCTAGCAGGCGGTCGGGGTGCTGGGGACGCAGCCCCGCCGCTCTTATTTCAACAATCCCATGCCTCGCCTGCTTTCTGCAGACCCCTTGAAGCTATGCCAAGGTTTCCCCATGGGAAACAAGGGGCACTTTCATCGGTGATTACTCCCACCAAGCCCATGTCAGCCCTCTGATTCCCAAAGAACGTGTTCCTCGGTTTCACAGGATCAGCCCTCATATTTCTAGTACCATTGTTGAAGACTGCAAGTGAAGTTTAGTAAATAGAAATTGAGCGACAAATGCTGAAACATGAACAAAATGCAGACTGTTCCCTGACCTGGAAAAGGATTCCTTGCAGTGGTCAGAGGTGTTCAGAGAAGCAGAGCAAGAGAATAAGCATGTGAATGTGTGAATGTGTGTGTGTGTGTTTGTATGCATATATTCATTCTCTCTCTCTCTCTCTCTTTCTCTCTCTCTCTCTCTCTCCCTCTCTCTGAATAAGAGAAACACTTAGCCCAAGGAATTGACACCTGGGGGTTACAGAAGTTGAAGCATATGCTATCTGCATGGCACCCAGCATACTGGAAATTTAGGAACGTGTCAATATTACAGCTCAGGTCCAAGGGCATTCTACTGACAGAATTTACTTTTCTTCATAGAACCTCAGAATCTCACACTCCCAACAAAGTCTTTAACTGGCTGAATAAGATCCACCTACAACATGAGAGATAATCTGTTTTTTCATAAAATCTACTGAATGAAATATTAATCTACAATTCTGCATAGAGACTTCAGGATTTTAATACTTGGGATCACAGTCTGGAAGTATTCACCAGCTTAGTTCCTTTCTAGAAGGAGAAGGCATAGCTCTAGGGCCTTCTTTACTATGTGGGGGAATTTGGCTAGCATTATCTTATTTTATTATTATTTGAGTTCATGCACATACACGGTGTATTTCAATGATGTCCATCTCTCCCTCTTCCATCCCCGAGAGCTCCCTAAGACATCCACCTCCAAATTTCATGTTCCTTTTTATTTTTGACAACCCACTGAGTCCATTCCAAAACCCATGTGTGCATAGGTGTTGAGCCAGTCACTAGAATACGGAGCCACACTTCCAGAGAAATATGACCATCCCTCTCCCAGCAACCACCAAGGTCAACTGCCAATAGCTTCTCAGCTAGGGGTTGGGACTTGTGAACCACTCCTGCATGCTGGAAATGCTGGAATGCTGACTGCCTCGATCCTGTACAGAGCTTCACAGATACCTACGGCAGCTGAGCTCTCGAGAGGGCAAGGACTGGGTCACGTCCCCAGGTGTGAGTTTCACAGCTCTCCTCCCCATCTTCCGGCTCTCGCATTCTTACCGTTCCCTCTCCTGTGCTGCATCCTAAGCCTGGTGTGGGGTGGGGATGGAGGAATGCTGATGTAGATGTCTCACTTAAGGCTAAACATTCATGGCCACTTGGTCTCAACACGGACCAGTTATGAGTCTCGGCACTGATGAGCTGCCGCATGAAAAGGAACCTCTCAGAGCAAGGTTGAGAGCGGCAGATCTAAGAGTATCCACATAAATAGTTAGAAGGCAGCTTTGCTGAGAGGCTTGTCATATATCATGCCAGATATGCCAAAGTGACTCTCGTGGTACACACAAAATTGAGACCTGTTCAAAATCACATCACTGGTGAGTGGGGCACTGGGAATCAACGCGGGTCCTCTGCTTCCTAGTGACCTCAGCTAACATTTAGTGATGGTACATTTATCTGTCCATGTAGACCTCAGCTGGAGATTCACGTGGCGCCCCATTCCAGGCTGGGGCTACAGGGCACTTCCAGGGGGATCCTGTGCCTCTTACAGTTGACATATCCTTGCTCCTCTTTGCCGCCCCATACCCAGCTCAGTGAGTGGCCCCTAAGGTATCCAGTGAATATCTGTTCGATAAATGAACTGTTCAATGCACTGACAGTTATGCAAACAATACTGTATTTTTATGAATAAACAAAGCCTAAGTTTTAGGGATATCTGTTGGCCACACAAATCATCTTTCTTGAAGAGGATAAACTTGGTATAGAAATTCCAATATCCCAAGTTCCAGTTGTAATCTTATGGTTTCTCAGCTGTGAGATGTTGATTTGTACATTTTGGAAAACAGGGGTTGGTCCAGTGGCATCTGTAGTAACATCTAGATCTAAGATTCGGTGCTTCTTACGGTAAGAGGCTGAAGCCTTTTATTGTCTGTTCAAAGCATTTTGCCTATGAAGAAAATCCATTGCAACCTAGACCCAAATTTAAGGAGCACAGCGGAGGTCCTAGCACTTGGGATGAGTGGCAAGAGGATCACAAAGTTAAGGTCAGCTTGGTCAACTTAGTGAGGCTGTCTTAATAAAACAGGGTTGGGGCTTAATTCCAGCGAAAGAGTGGTTTTCTCTTGTGCATAAGGTCCCATGTTCTGTCACCAGGACTGGAAAAAAAAGATTGATAATTAATTAAATAAACTAGTAATCAAATGCTTTCACTAAATAAGGGGATGTTTTCAAATATTTAGGCAGATCTTTACAATGAAGAGGCCATCACTGCATATTTAAATACAGATATGTAGAATAACCTAACTGCTAAATGCTTAGTTACCAGATTGTGGCAATGCTGGAAAGTTGTGGAGACGTTGGAAGGGGTGATGGCTCCCTTGACTGTCAACTTGATGAGACTGAGAATCTCCATGGACCAGATCTCTCTCTGGGCATGTCTGTGAAGAATTGTCTGGATTAGTCTCATGGATATGGGAAGGGCTGCCCTAAATGTGGGCCAAACTGTTCTATGGGCTGAGCCTAGGACTAAATACTCAGGAGAAAATGTCCTGAGCACAGGCGCTCATTGCTGCTTCCTGACTGTGGAGGCCATGTGACCAGCTGCCTCCTGCCCTCTCTGCTGTACCTTCCTTCCAGGATGGACTGTATCTCTTAGAACTACAAGTCAAATAAACTTTCCCTTCCTTTTTTTTTTTTTTTTTTTGCAGCAACAAGACATCAATACAGAAAGGTGGTGCCTTGTGGAAGGAAGACGGGTCTTTGGTGGCATGTCCTTGAAGTAAATCTGGAGTCCTCCCTGCCTCCTCTTCGCTTCCTGGACACCCTGAGGTGAGCAGCTTTCCTCCACCAAGTGCTTGCTGTCACCACACCCTGCTGTCTTGTCACCAGCCCAAAGCAGGGCAGTCAACCACCGAAGCCTCAGGAGCCACCAGCCCAATTCAATCTTTCTTGAATCGACTTTTATAAGGCATTTTGTCTGGTGACGGAAAGTTGACTAACGCAGTATGTGTGTGCTATGAATCTGAAAACAGGGAACGGAAATAGGAGCACCCGAGACAGGCCCCCAGGAATCGGCTAAAATATCCAGGCTGACCCTGTGAACGGGTATGATTTCCAGCTTCCACAAGTCCAGCAAAGCTTTCTAGGAAGGAGTGGAAATTCACAGACAGAACGAGCCTTCTCGTTCATGATTCTTTCCTACTTTCCCGCTAATTTATGCCTTGGTCGCTTACCTTGTGCTATTGCACAAGGACCTCAGTTAGCAAACTGAGGATCAAGATCAGGGAAAAAAAAAACGGAAAGGAATGCCCCACTGTTACGGCCCATTCTTGTATAGAGTTCTGTGTCTATCTCACAAAAAAATTCTAGAAGTCACTTACTTTTAGTCAAAGCTTCATTTGTGTAGAACTGTGGTACCATTGGGGGGATGTTGTCATTCTTCTTTCAGGCTCAAGTCATCTGTATTCAATAATAATGCGACTGATACTTTTCTTCTCTTCAATAAAATCTGCTTATTTTCGTTGCTATTTTTCTCTTTAATGACACAGCCAAAGAACCCGAGAGCCAGGAAGAGATCTTAAAGGACCCAGCAGGGCAGGAGTGGACCTGGCCCTTCATATAATCATGTGTTCTGCTTTGGTGCCGAGGACTGAACAAGGGCATTTACAGGCAAGGCACCCGTTCTCGTCCCCATTTACTTACATACTGCTTAGCCTTTGTTTTTGAGACAAGGTCTCACTGTGCAGCCTAGGGTGACCTCAAACTTAGCTCACCCTGCATCCCGGGCTGAGTTGGCCACGATGCCACAGTAAGGAAAACAAAACTACTCTACCAGACTATGTCCCATCTCTGTGCAAAGTTAGTAGCTACGACCTGGTGCTACTGCGGTGATTCTAAGTTCCCAGTGTGAAGCTTGAGGGGAGTCTGATTCAGTGGTAGAACTCCCAAGTTTGAGATCCCGTCTTCTCCCCCTACTAAGCGAAATGAATACAAAATAGAATTATTTTGAGAATAGTCATAAATACTTATTTGACCTAATTTGCTAATGTTTGCTTATGGTTCATCTCACCGTAAGGAAATTCAAGCGATGTGAGAAGCCTTAGGCCCAGGGCATTAAAGTAGTGAAATCAGGGCTTCCACGGTGGAATAGGGGCTGTGCTGCCAGACTGGCCTCAGACTACGGCTTCTGTGACCCTCTGCTGCGACATGTGAACAGCAACTTGAAACAGGGACGAAACTGCATTCTTTGTTGTTGTTGTTTGTTTGTTTTTTTTGTTGTTTGAGACAGGGTTTCTCTGTAGTTTTGGAGCCTGCCCTGGAACTCACTCTGCAGACCAGGCTGGCCTCAAACTCACAGAGATCCGCCTGCCTCTGCCTCCTGAGTGCTGGGATTAAATGCGGCTCGAAACTGCATTCTTTAAGCACAACTAAATCATAATTTATTGTCTTGTGATATTGTCATCCTTTCTATCCTTTTTAGCTGGCTTTTCCCAATCTGTGCACACTTGGCCGTCATTTCCGGGGCCTGGTCTGTTGTTGTCTCACAGCTGAGCATTCTGTCGCTGTTCTCATAGGAAGAACAGAAAACTATTTCACGGAAGACATGAGAGTTCTGAGTGAGCAGAGTCACGTCACCAAACAAAATTATCCACCATATCTTCTTTTAGAGAAGTTAGAATTCCCATGAAGAGTAAAAACTGGGACCCGAGGACAGTTATAGGTACATTGCTATAACACGGGAGAAAGAGGAAGGAGGGTTACCAGAAGTTCTAGGCCAGCTAGGGTTACGCAGCAAGAGCCCATCTCCATAACAAATCAGCAAAACCAAGCAGAGGAGAATTGGAGAATTAAGAGTCAGGAACCAAATGCACGTGAAGAGTGGGGGTGCAAGACAAGAATGAAAATATCAATAGGAGAGGGTGGGGGCGTGGAAGGAGAGTAAACGAAAACCGAAGTTAGTGGGGCGCACTTTAAAACAGGGGCCGGAGCTGCTTGTGTGCCCCGGACTCGGCATGTGTGAGGCTCGGGCTTCAGCCCTGCAACAACCCAAAGGGGCATGGTATCAGAGAGAGTGGTGATCCAAAAGCATTTTGAAATTATTTTTACGTGAACTTGAAGCTCTAAATACAGCGTGCATTTGGTCGCAGTTCGGTTGCCTCTGTAGCTTCTGCAGAGCCCAGAGAGAAATAAAACACCGAAGTGTCGGAACAACTGTGCAGCGAGGACAGGATGTCCTGTTACATTATCTGCTCAGGCAGACCCATGACTCACTATACGGTTTGACACATCGGAAATGGGTTTATTGTACATCGTCCTTCTCCCTCATAAATATTAAACACATAGATTCAATGATAACAAGCTTCTATTTGTCCTGATTGCAAAGCTTCTGATGCGATTCTTTTTCGAAGAAGAAGAAACTTCAGACATATTGATGATGATAACAAAAAACACAGAAGCCTCAAGTCTTACTTTCTCCAAAGCCTCCCCCCCAAGTTCCTTTGGTTCCCCTTCTGGAGGTGAGACTAGCAGATGGTGTGGAGAAGCTGTCCTCTGACCAGCCTCTGCATTTTACCACTGTCCTCCAAATCCAGGACAGCACTTGCTCAACTTCAAGCCTTCCAGCCCTTTACCCATGGCAGAAGGATATGCTGGGGGTTGGGGGTGTGTCTCAGCGGTAGAGTGCTGGCCTACCATGCTCAAAGCTCTGGGTTCCATCCCAAGCACTGAAGAAAACCAGGGGTGTATTTTTAGTAACTCACCCTTAAATAACAATAATCATAAGCATAAATTTATTAATAGTAATCACTCATATAATCATAAAAAGGGACCACAATAGTTTCTTACTGTGAAGATGTCAAACACAATTGAATGCCTTCGAGTCTGCAATCCTTTGAGAAACGAAACTAAATGAAGAAGAACACACCGAGGAGGAGCCATCTTCCTCTTTTTAAAATGGCAGCGCTCTTTAAGGAGCCCAAAATGTCTGCGGTGCAAGATTATGTTGCCTCACAGAATCTCAGTGTCCACTTTCAGTAGACGATCACTAAGTCACACTGTTGCTGTTATTCTGTTTTGTTTTTAAGGCGGGGTCACCTTCTGTACTTTAAACTGGCCTGGCACTCATACATGCTAGTCTCAAACCTACAGCCATCTACCTGCCTCAGTTTCCCAAGTGCTGGAATTATAGGTGGAAGGGACGACACCAAGCTACCAAGCCACATTATTTGTAAAAAGAAATCATTTTGTAAAGAAAGAAAATGCCCCTCAGTCTTGTCACTAAAATTGCTAAATGATAAAATTTAGCTTTATTCTTATATCTCTGCATAGTCATCCATACGTAGATTTTGATCTAGTTAATGTATATGTGTGTGTGTGTGCACATTACACACATGCTCAGGGCATAAGTGTACAAATACATCTGTATGTATATGGGTATGTATGTAGAGATATGTGTGGACTACACATGCACACAGATGTAGGTGTAGTGTGCTTGTGTGGGGAAGATGTGTGGGTATTCAAGGGTGTTTTTAAGGTAAGAATGTATCTGTAGAAATGAACATTGCAAACTTGTGTGTGTTTATGGAAGAATATGTGCGCAGGGATATACTGGGCTGGTGAGACACATGTTAACTTATGGAAATGCAGATACTGTGTGCATAGGAAATATTCTGGGAAAGCGCTGTGGAAGATGAATTGGCTCTGTGAAGGGTTTTGATGGCACCAGAAGGGAAAGACACAGGACCATGGCAGCTGGACTATGCACAGCCTTCAGATCAAGGACAAGAGTCGAGACTCACGGAGAACAGGAAAGGTGCTGACCCCCACCTAGTAGGGCAGGGAGGGGGAGAATCCACACAAGATACTCTGAGTAATCACAGCAGCTACTATCCTGGGTGAACTGATGTTGGGTGGCATTACGGACAAATGACTATCAGTCTGTGAGGTCCCATTTCATGAAGGACAGGATCCTACTTTCTTTAGGCAAGGGAGTTGCTGCAAAGGAAAGCATAGACACAAATTCCCATCCATCTCTTTTTTGTTTTTGAGATAGGGTCTACTTCTGTTGCCTTTGATGGCCTGAAACTTTCTGTGTAGACTGAGGTAGCCTCAAACTCTCAGAGATCTACCTGCCTCTGCCTCTCTAGTGCTGGGACTAAATGCTTGCGCCACCATGCCTTGCATCTACTCTATCTCTTAAAAGCTTGGGAAGGGATGAACTCAGTAAATCTTGAGTGTGTTTTTAAAATATTGTTTTCATCATTATTGTGTGGAACCCAACTTACTCATGTCAGGCACATGCTGTGTTATGAGCTATATCCCTAGTCCTAAGTGTGTAATTTCAAATGGAAATAAGGTTTTCTAGAAGTGGCCTGGTGATTTAATCAGACAGAACACAAATAAATTAGTGTAACTTGATTCTCATGGAGAAAGCAGAAGAGGTAGAAGAAAGGATAGGGATGTCCAAGGATGTTTTGTTTGGTAAGGAAATGAGCCTTTTCTGACTCCGATCTTTCAATCCATTTCTACTGTATCTAACTCAGAGTCTGAGCTTGAGTTTTCAGACCGCAGGGAAATAACGCTTTCTTTACACATAGATATGGGGCTATATAACACAGGATATTCCCCACATACAACATACGCCTGCATGAGAACATTAAATAAATAAACAACCGTGCACAGAGGTAATGAGAAAAAGGACAGAGGGCCTTGGTTGGCGTGAGATAATGTGAGCCAGCATTCCCGGGGGGGTGGGGGGGATGCTGTCTACTCAGGATGACTCCTCTTTAGTGACAGGCGGAGGATGAACAGCAAATACTTCCCCAGGTCCAAGAGCTATGCGACACGACCAGATCTCAGTCTCGTGTGAGAAGTAAAGTAAAACGGAACACTGATGGCCTATGTGATCTACTGTGTAGACAGGGTCAATGAGATGCCTCGTCTGCAGGGAACGGTTCTAGTTCCCTACAGTTTGCATATTTTGCTTTGTATTGTCTTGAATTTGTACGTTGATAGTATTTGGAGAATGGGCATTTAGTAGATGCTTAAGGTTGGGTGAAGTCACGAGGACAGGGCCTCTGTAAGAGGATTAACAGCTTGATAAAAAAAAAAAGCTAAGGCATAGTTGTTCGGCATTTTAAAAACTGAGTAGGGTGTGTCGGGGGTGTAAGTCAGTAGACAACCTCTTCTGCAGTTCGCCTTGGGTGGAGTAGGATGGGGACAAGCTCTCTAGTTGGTCTGGAGCTCACCAAGCAGGCTAGGCTAGAGGGCCAGGGACCCCAGGGATTTGTTCACCTTTCTGTCTCCCAGCACTGGGCGACAGCAGGCACCACTACACCTGGCTTCTCTTTCTTCATGTGAGTTAGGGATGGAACTCAGGGGTCCCTGTTGCAATACAAGCACATCAGAGATTTAGCTTCCCCCTCCGCCACCCAACTGGGAATTACCGTGTGGCTGACACAGGCCAGGAGTTTTCTTGTAGCCCTAGGCCTGACCTCAAATTTTCCACTTGGCCTCGGCCTCCTGCGTGTTGGCTTGCAGATACACACCTTCATTGACTTAATCCTGTCCACAGGAGTTAGACTTGAGGGCTTGCTGTGTGCTTGGTTCTCTGATAGGTGGAAATGATCCTTAATTTTAGCCATGGAAATAGACTCTCAGGGGGATTGAATTTGCTGGCATGGCCAGAGTGGGGCTGGTGGTGAAGGCCAGGCTCCAACCTCCTGCCTCCTGCATCCAACCTCCTGTCTCCAGCCTCCTCCCTTCTGCCTCCTTCCTCCAGCCTCCTGCCTCTTCCCTCCAGCCTCCTGCCTCCTGTCTCCTGACTCCTGTCTCCATCCTCCTGTCTCCAGCCTCTGGTCTAACTTTTCTTCCTCACTCTTTCACCCACAGCTTGGGGGCTGACCCACAGAAGCTGTGTAGGACTCTCTTCTGATGAACAGAAACTAGACTTAATAGAGGAGACCAAATAACACATTTGTTTTAAGGAGTTCAAAATTCAAATGAGTGTAGGATGTCCTCCTCAAATTCACCTTCTCAGCCAGCTTTCTATAATTTTCTCTGCCCCAGATGCTGACATTGTAGAACACTGAAACCCAACGGACAGGAATAACTCTGCAGTTTTTCAAGCATCCTGTCACAGAAATGAGGAGATTTAGAGAGAGAATAAATCGAACACTGGGCTGACCAGTAAACTAACTTTTAAATTCACGGTAAGATGGATGTCCCTTGTTTCCAATGGCTGTGTGCAACTGTAGTCCCAGCTATTTTGGAGGCCGAGGCAGGAGGATTGCTCCAGCCTAGCAGTTTGAGGCTGGCCTAGGCAACAGAGTGAGATCTGGTCTAAAAACAAGTCAACCATCACGCGACAAAACAGACAAAACCCAAAACAATCCCTCGAAACTAAAAAAACACCCCTGAGCTTAAGCAAAACAAAATGAAACAACACATGAATTTTCCCTTCTAAATAGAACTTTCTGGTTGACTTTGAGGCAGGCACCAGGTTTCAGTCTAGTGAACATTTTTGTTAAAGAGAGACAGAAATAAGCCAAAATAAACGTGTTTACTGTCCAGTTCAGTTAAAATAATAAAAAAGAGAAACGTCCAGCCAAACATTGAACCGACCATGGTGTGAAACAGGGAATTTCTGAGTGAGGAGACCTCACAAATGCGCTGGCTTAGCTTACACTCAAGATCAACGTGCCATGAGTGAATGAATATAGCGAGATGAATTATTCTGAAAGGACACTGCGCAGTGTAACCACACTGTAAATATGGGAAGGAAAGGGTGCGCGAACTGAAGGCAGACTCCTCTGCTGCACCAACGCAAAGGGGCCTAGGCTGATGGGTGGGAACCATGACAGTGTTTTCAAAGTGTATTTTCCTGATCACTTATTTTGTTAAAATCTAACGTCTCTTGATTTACAGCACATGGGTGTTAGGTTTCAGACCTGGCACAAATGGCTGTTGGGCCTATTTAATGTATCAAATCAGACCGGACAGCCAGGTTCTCCCAGAGTCTCCCAGTCCCTCCTGGCTGCATACCCGGCCCTCTCCCCTAAGCTTCTCCAGCCCCGGGGCTGTGCTGCCCGTGCCCCAGCTGCCCATCCTTATATAATCCTGCTATGTTGGTTACCTGGTACTTTTCCTCTCTTCTCTTTTGGGCCTTTTTGCTGCTGCACCTTGTTCCTTACCACCATCACGTGGCATAGCTCAGACGGACCATGTCCACCCCCCCCCTGGACTTCTCTTAGACGTCCCTGCCTCTGGCTAAATGCTCTTCCGCATAGCTACAACAAACCTTCTCCTCCGCTTAGGAGCAGCCGTGTCTTTCCTTTTTATTGCTTGTTTTCATTAAACTGGGTTTTGCCTACTGCATCTTCACTCTGGTGAACTTGACTGAACTACATCTTCCTAAAATTTATACGTTGAAATCTCTGAAATGCCAGTATTTCACGACTCTGTGTGGAAGCAGGGTCTGTAAAGAAGCAACTAAGCTAAAATCAAGTCACAGGCATGAGCCTTAATCTGGTGTGACTAGCCTTGTCAGAAGAGAAAACTGCGGGGGAAGCCTAGCTCAGCAAGGCTGCTCATTGCTCTTTCAGAGGACCCGAGTTCGGTTCCCAGCACCCATGTTTGGCAGCTCACAACCACATGTAACTCCAGACCCAGGGAATGTGGCACCCAAACACAGAACATAGTAAAATGATTTTAAAAATAAAGAAATTCCATCGTCTAAAAGGACACAGAGCTCCACAAGAAGAGACCCTTTCTACGTGTGGGCCCAGTAAATATAAGACGAGGTCAGAACAGTCAGAGGCGGACTGCAAACCACGACAGGAACGGGCACCAGAAGGCCACCCCCAAGGAGACTCTGCTGCCACAGGTCAGGACAATGTGATATAAAATAATGAAAACAACACATTGCAACAGATTATAACTTATAGAATAAACAAGAAACCATGAGCTTATGCTGGTATTTATCTGAAAGAGGTTAACCTTTGCTAAGATGCTCATTAATTAGAAAGGAGAAATGAAAGAACCTGGCAGACATCGTCATCATCGGTTCATTGCAGCAAGGCAGTCTGAGAACACTGTGACCTTCTAGGACACCGGGCACAACGGCACTTCTGTGGGGTTCTGCCAGAGAAAAAGCCTGAGAGATGAGAAGATACGTCAGACGTGTCTGGTCAGGCAGGGCTCTTTCTCCAAAAGAACTGCTTTGTGTGCTCCCAAAGGTCACTAAGAATGGTCAGAGGCACCGTAGCCATCTGTACCGAGACTCCTAGACGCTCCATCATGCCTCGTGCTGGGTATGGGGTCTTTGCTTTAAAGGGCATTGGGCGGGATGGGTGACTGGCAAAGCTTGTATCAGAAAGGTGTCCATATTAATGTCCCAGGATCCCAGGCCTCTAGCATGCTGAGTGACTATACTGAGCCCCCTGACTTCCCAGGTTTTACAGTTGCTTATAGTTTGATAGGAATTGCATCTGCAGTGGTCAAGGGTGATGGCATTTCAGTGCAGGTCTTTTCATAGCCTAACTGCATAATAAAAGCACATTGGGAGATGACTGCCATTGGAAAAAAAGAGCTGTGCTGGGCATGGTGGCACCTGCCTACATCTCTAGCACTGGGGAGGCTGTGGCAGGAGGATTAGAGACTTCAAGAAGTGAAGGAGGAGGAAAAGAAAAAGGAGGAGGAAGGAAAGGAGGAGGTAGATCTGCGAGTCTCTAAGGGGAGGGGCCATACAATGAGAGGAGATGGGCAGGACACACGAGGGAAGCCCCAGGTAAGGCGTGAGGCAGAAGGAGCAGGACCATATGGGTTATGAGATTTTTAAATACGGTTTCTATGAGAGAGAGCAAACACAGAAGGACCAGCAGGCCTAGGAAGGGCAGGAAAAGCAGTCTCAGGGGGCATAGAGCTGTCCCGAGTCAGTCGCCTGGCCCTGGGATGACAGAGCAGGGGACTGTAGCCCATAGAGAGAGAGTTGGAGTTTTGGTCATAGATTGGTTGTTTGAACAAGGTGAGCCTCCTGGTTGGGAAGTGGCTCTTGCTGTAAGTAGGTGGGTGTGAAATCCACAGTCCTCTCTCCCACAACCGAGGTCCCCGATATCACAATGTGAGAGATCAGAAATAAAGGACATGGTGTCTGGTGACTGGGGTGGGTGTCTTCATATAGCAGAAATTAAAGATTTTTCCTTTTTATTAATTTATTTTAAGATTATATTGAAGTTAGAAGAAAAATAACAAAAACAAGAGAGAAGCATTTATAGCAATATCCCTAACTTCCCCCCAGAACACTGAGAATGTTGAACATCAAGAAGGGCGTTGTACTTGTTTTGCACACTCCAAGGATCCAGAACATTCTGGTACATGGCATGAACTAAAACGTGAGCAGCACACGAGAGTGACCTACAAGTGAACGGACAGGACTTGTTACAGCTTCTTCTCTGTGGTCACCCCGTGAGTGCCCCCATCATGCCCCATGCCCTCTATCCACACAAGGGACGAAAGGTCCATTTTACTCTTGAGATTTTCAAGTATCAGCAGGGAGATGAAAGACCAGAACACCTTCACTTTGAGGGGCTGGCGAGATGGCTCAGTTGGCAAAGTGTTTGCCACAAAAGCATTTAAGCTTAACTTTGAGCCCCAGCACCCACAGAAAAAGCCAGCTGTGGCCATGCTTGCCTGTAACTCCAGTGCGTGGGAAGGCAGGAATAAACAGGAGGGTCTGTGGGGCTCGCGGGGTTGTCAGTCTAGCTCAAGGGTCAGTGAGAGGTCAAACACTAAAGGTGGAGAACAATTTTGGAAGATGCTCAGCCTCCGGCCTCCCACACACGCTGCGTGTGCACCTCACACACCGGCACAAACACACATGAATACGTGTGCACTCACAAAGGAAAAAAATAACTTCACGCTGGTTTTCCTGTTGCTATTGATATCCACTTTGATTCTAAATGTACAATCAGAATTCTACAAGTGCTAACAGTGTCTTTTTTTATCAGAGATGAGGGTGGGTACAGAGTTGCAAATTATGGATGAGGTGAGAAAACAAGAAGTTTTTTTTATTACAACTTTATGGAAGTCTTGTCACTGTATTTCCAGGGGATGGAGCGGAGTTTGGAGCATCAGTTCCTGGACGGTATTGCCCTTGGAAAGGGAGGCCAGAGCTGACAGGTGCTGTGGTGGCATTGGCTTTGAAGATGAAAAGAATGAAAAGCAATGGTTTGCTGTGGGGCCACTCATCTTCCCTCTCCAGCAGTTCACCCTCTACTGGTCCTGTAGCTAAAGGAAAAGGGTAAGCAGTTAGAAATCTAAGCAGAAAGGAAGGAGTATCTGTATTCTCAGGACTATCTGATAGGGACCCCATTCTAGCGTGTTACTATTTAAAGATAATGATGAGTGGAAGCACATAGGTCATGGGTCATAGGTCACCAGAGCTCATAAAGGGTCAGAGCGGCACCCAATAGACACTAGGAACAACAGAAACTGAGTGAAGGAGTGTTGTGTGAGGTGAGAGATACAGGTGCATGAAGGATAGAACCGCAGTGAGATATTCTGAAAATCAGTTTCAAGACGGGAATTTCTGAAGGTGACACCAGAGCTGTGGCATCCCGTGGACAATGCTGGCACACCGGTCCCCAGGAAAGCAGGGACAGGAGCAGAAAGAAGGAAAAATGGACAGAGCGGAGGAGGAAACCTCACGTGGAACCCTCAGGAAGATGAGAATGAAGCTACTCTGTTTCAACACGCGGGTTTTGAGTTTGCGGCTTGTCTCAGTACTTTGTGTCGCCCGCAATGCAGACAAGCACCCATGACCCCCAGACCTGCCAGCCACTGCCAGAAGAGAGTGTGGGAGGCCCCACTAGCCTGCCTTAGGGAGGCTACAGAGACAAAAGTCACTCTGGCTGTTCAGAAGTATTTAAGTCAGAATTGTAAACCTGGGATGAAGGCTTTGAAAGGTGTGGAAAGGCTTTGCTTTATTTAGGCCTCAGGACAAGAAAACGTGCTATGCATTGTTGTTTAACGGTCCCCAGGCAAAGTGGCTGCAGGCTGTCCTTAAAGCAGTCTTTGGGGGAAAGCTGCCGCTTCCTCAGGCTTGGAGGTTGACTTCAAGGCAATGCGTCCCCAAGGTGCATGAAACAGGAGGACCAGCGGGAGGGCCTACCAGTCACTGTAGATCTACTCCAGCTCTCTCTGGGAGCTCCCGTTCGCTTAGCAGGCCCGAGAAGCGTGTGCCACCATGAGCCTGGGAACTGGGTGACCTTGGGTACCCTGCTCTGTGGTTTTCAGGGTAGGCCTAATTTGCTGCGTTCTTCACAGATGATCCGTTGACGTCTTTCTCAGGAGCTGATGGTTTGCCCTATAGGAAATAATTCTTTGGGTCACTTGAAAAGGAGGTGGCCATTTGAATGTAAAAAAAAAAAATAAAATAGGAAAGGACACGAATGGTCCCGGTTTTTGGCACCAGCTGAATGAAGAAAAGAAATAAACCGGAAAGGACATGACAGCTTGTAGGTATGGTGGAAGAGAAAGTCTAAAGGGAGAGCACAGCCAGAGGCAGGGACATCTGGGGGAGTCCCCGTGAGATGGATGTCCAGAGTGGACATGACCTGAGCCATGGAAGGAGATGGGGGAAGGGAGAAGGGAGAGCCCGGCCAAGAGACCAGGAGGATAAAGCATAGATGAAAAGACCAGGTAACTAAAATGGTTGGATCACATAGAGAGGGGCAGCTACGGGAAGGGCAGCCTGGCCTTTGGGCTGGAGAAGTCTAGGGGAGAGGGTGAGGTATTCCAGCCACACCCTGTCACAGGTAGGGACTGGGGGATACAGGGAGAACCTGGTGGCCAGGCTGCTTCAGGAGCAGCCATTTGTCCTGGGTTTGAGACCCAACAGCCAATTATCAGGAGCCATTTGCATGTGGGTGCTACTGCTGTTCCTCAGGCCTCCATGAGCAGGAACTCGCTCCGCCGGAGCTGTACTATCAGAGGTCAGAGGAGATCCGTTTCCCTACAGCCTTTCTGGACGACTGCACCCCTTCTGTGACTCTATGGCTGTCCTTACTCCCTGTTCACAGCTCTGAATGAAAAGTAAAACCATAGCCAGGCTGTTCGTCAGAGTTTGAAGTGGGTAGGGCTGAACCCTGCAGACACCCAGCATCATAAACAGGTCCGAAGGCCTTGTCATTCTCTCTCTTTCTCTGTCCTTACTTCTCCAGGAAAGCCTTATTCCTTTAAGCCAATTTTCCTCATTTAGAGTTTACAGAGGTGCTCAGGGGGTGGGGCACTTGCTCGACTTTCCCATGACCCTGGCCTTGATTTCCAGCGTCACAACAATAAAGAAAACTACAATAGAGCACCAAAAGAAACTGAATTAACTACAAAGCTAGACGAGGGTGATCTAGCAATGCCTGGTTCTTGAGCTCAGCATTGCTCTGAACCAACTCTTTTGTGTGGCGCAGGCCATAGCCTTCTTCTGGCAAGAAAAGGCTTGACTATGAGACCAGTGGTTCTTGCACGTCCATGTGGCAGCATGCGTAGACAGCCATAAGATGTGTTGCTAAATCAAAACCACAGGAGGCCACTGTTTTGGACTAAACACCTGCACTGGATTCAATACACTAAAAATTAGAAGTCTACATCACAAAGCAAAAGAAGCCTTGTGTCTGACCTCTTGAGACATGAGGGTTAGGAGACGGCCATATCCACACAGGGTGTTTTCCAGGAGACGGCGATGGAGATCTCTCCCACTCAGTTCATGGAAAAGGCAGCCAAGGGGTTCTGATAGTGACTGACATTCTGACAGTAATTCACTTTATAGAGAACAGAGCTTTAAAATGACCCGTCAGGCTTTTGGTCATTACTTGTACTTCTCTCAAGCCTTCTGTATATACAACCAACCCCTTTAGCCCACTGTATTTCAGAGAGTAAAGTGTTGACTAATTCTAGTCTACACTAAACTAAATCATTGTAATTTAATATTTTCTTGGGGTCCTTAAAGATTAACAGTAAATATTCAACCTGATGCTCTGATGTTGACTGGGGTTTCATGGGGCTCATGACCACGTTAGGGGTGAATTACCCTGAAGTTGCTGAGGCAGGTTTTTTTACTCTGTGGCCCAGGATGGTCTTGAACCTAAGGTTCTGCCTCAGCTTCCCGAGTGCTAGGATTACAAATGTGGGCCACCACGCTCAGCAAGAATGACATTGTAAAGAAAAGTAGCATTAGGCTAGAGGGTATCCAGAAATGGTGGTGGTGGAATCACAGAGGAACATACCAGGACAAAGCACCGGGAGGCTTCATGGCCTCTGCGTGCTGATATTCCTCCTAGCATCCTCTGATGAAGATCGAAAGAGCTGCCAAGAGAGTTCCTTTCTGGAGTCTCTGAAAAGTGAGGTCTTGACAGGTGTTGATAAAGATAGAAGGAAAAGGGAATGGAATACAGAGCAGCAGGTCAAAAGAAAAGATATACAGAAGCTCTCTGTGGTGGCTCATTCCTGGAGTGCAGTATTCAGGAGTTGGAGGCAGGAGGATTCTGAGTTTAATGCCAGCTTGGGCTACAGAAAAAGGCAGAAGCATCATGCTTGTCATTTGTAGCACCAAGCTGCATGAAGGACTGTTGCTTAATGTGCCATAAATAACTTAAGAGTGTGTTGCAAACCCTGACAAGAAAAGAGAAGAAGAGATCTTTAACTACCAAGGAAGGAGCCCCAGGCAGAACAGCCCAGGGGCTTTCCAGGCTCATTTAGAAAGACTGTATCCCAGGTATTCCCACAGTGCTGACAGTGGAGACTTACCAACCACAGAGAAAACCATTAAGTTAAGCAGTCGAGTAAGCAAAGCAAAGCTTTTAAACATCCTGATATGGGAAATCCTTTTGTATATGTGGGGGTATGCCATAGAGATTTACATTAGAATGTATCTTGGTTTGCTGATACAAATTTAAGGTCAATTTTGTGTGTGTGTGTGTGTGTGTGTATATATATATATATATATATATATATATATCTGCTCTTGATTAAGATATTGTGTTTGTGCAGCTCATTTAAAAACGTAATGAATAATTAAGAAATACAGATTAATAGAGTCATCTATAAGAATCAGGTTTATAGACATGTTAGTAAGGTTTTCTAGATGTATAGATATATTTCAGATAGATAGGTATTCTTCAACTACTTCAAAGAGTTACAGAATATGGCATTTAAAATGTTTTAAGAACTTATGGGGCTGGAGAGATGGCTCAGTGGTTAAGAGCACTGACTGCTCTTCCAGAGGTCCTGAGTTCAATTCCCAGCAACCACATGGTAGCTCACAACCACCTTTAATGAAATCTGGTGCCCTCTTCTGGCCTACAGGCAGGATACTGTATAAATAAATATTGGTTATTTTATTGGTTAATGAATAAAAAAAGCTGTTTTGACCAGAGGCTTAGCAAAACAGCTAGGCAGAAAAAAACTAAACTAAATTTTGGGGGGAGGAGGCGGAGTTAGGGAGCTGCCCTGTAGCCACAGTTGAAAACAGACAAGCTAAAACCCTGCCGGTAAGCCACAGTCAGTGGCGATACACAAATTAGTAAAAATGGGATTAAGATGTAAGAGTTAGCCAATAAAAAGCTAGAGCTAATGGGCCAAACAATGATTTGATTAATACAGCTTCTGCATGGTTATCTCGTGTCTAAGCTGCCCGGTGGTTGGGAAATGAACTAACAGCCTCTCCCAACAACACCCCACGGTAATAAAAAAATGGTATAGACAACATAAAACATAGAATTAAAACAGTGATAATATGTGATCTTACTTAGGAAGTCCCTTTGGCTCAAACCCATTGCACAGCAGCCATTTGAAAAACAACACAAATTGCATAAACAGTGATTTCTGGTTCTCCGGGGAAACAGGCATCGGGATCAGAGCACTTTAAAGGAAAATAGCAATTTGGTGCTGTGGCAACTTGTTCACAGGTTTCTAGTAAGTCAAGGGCCAGTGGTATAGCCAGAGACCAGATCTTCAGCTTCAGCCCAAGGAGTGGACGGCGTATCCGTGGTTTCCTGTGAACATAATCCCGGATTCATACAACACACGGCCCTTCAGCCTCCATGGGCAAATTTCACTCTGTTGAACTTCCTCTGCCGAGTTCACGCTGAAGGGGGGACAACACAGCCTTGTTCAGTG
This sequence comes from Alexandromys fortis, assembly GCF_014885135.2. Classification (NCBI taxonomy): domain Eukaryota; kingdom Metazoa; phylum Chordata; class Mammalia; order Rodentia; family Cricetidae; genus Alexandromys; species Alexandromys fortis. Next base: position 10,321,754 of record NW_026067897.1, read on the forward strand.
ACTCCATGCGGAGTTGGTAGAGGTGACTGCAATCCTGTGAGACCTTAGAATTTCCCCTTGAAATCCTGCTGGTCTCTGAGAGCAAATCCAGGAACCAGGAGGATCTCTGGCAGAGGAAGATGCTGTAGAAAAGCCAGATTGACATCTATCCTGTCTCAGGTGGTCCTGCTGCTTCCATGAAACCCTCGGTCTTTCCCCCCCAAAGCGTAAGAGGGCCATCCAGATGACAACTGAAGCCCTCCCTTGCCCTCGCTGTCTGTCCCGCCCTGTCCTGCATTCCTCAAGACTCCAAAGGAGGCCGTGAGACCAAGTGCTCACACTTCTGTAATTGCCCAGCCATTAGAAACCCATGCCGTACACAACAGGTACACGTGCATGTAATTTAATGGAAAGTACTGTGTATGTGTTTTGACTAGAATATTCTACCTATGTGCAGGGAACCGGGATGACAGGGAGAGAAGGGCATGGGCTCCTTCCTTGGACGCCCACAGGGCCCTTTGTTTAGTGCCCAGGGAACGTCATTTGCTCGGCTCCACTGCTGAGACTCACTTTATTGGAGGGAGGAGCAGGTAATGTACAGGTGACACAAAGGTACTTGACAAGAAGCCAGCTTTGCAGCCACCAGAAGAAGGTGCCAACCAGTGAAGCTGGGTACAAAGGTGTCACATGACAGATAATGCCGGCGAAGATTAGGTTGGGGGCGTAACGGTGGAGCACGGATTAAAGGGATAAGCGTAGAGTACGTCCAGATATGGGTTTGAGAATACGTGCGCGTTGCTTGCTGTGGTTAGTTTCGTCACCTTGGCAGAAGTCAGAGCTATCTGGAAGAAGAGACTCTCAGTTGAGAAAAATGCCTCCTTAAGAATAGCCGGGAAGCAAATCTGTAGGGTGTTCCTTGATTAATAATTGATGTGGCGGGAGGAAGGCCAGTGTGGGTGTTACCAGCCCTGGGCAGGTGGGCCTGAGCTGGTACAGGCACACAGGCTGAGCCCACCATGAGAAGCAGTCCGGGGTTCGTGTTCATCCAAGGCCTCTGCTTCAGTTCCTGTTTCCAGGCTCTGAGGTCCGCCTTGGCTTAACTCAATGGACTGTGACCCACGACGTGTAAGCCAAATAAATCCTTTCCTCCCCCAGATGCCTTTGGCCCTGGTACTTTATGATAGCGGTGGAAAACCCAAGACAGTCCTGAGTACCACTGTGAAGACTGGAGCTTGCTATCTAAAGGGCTCTTGATTCATTTAACAATAACTGATGGGCGCCACCCACATTCAGAACAGAACTAAGCGGGGACGGACGAGGGAATGAATGCAGTGTTGCTTTAAAAGCATTTGGGGCTGTCACCATCTACATTAGCGGGCTATCAGGCCTGTGCCTAGGCATTGCCCTACTTTGTATCACTCCTAGTGATACAATGTCACACTAGAGGCGGGGTCTCACAGTGTTGGGATGGGGAGGATGTTTTCATGTCTTTCTTCTGGATTAGAAGCAGAAATTTAACAGTAATTTATCTTGCCAGCTGGTAAGTTATTGGAGAGAAAGCCATTCATGGCCAGGCAGACACTTCCTTGTTCCTTATACTTAGCAGCTATCACTGTAACAGTCTTCTGAGTTCTGGATGAGAGAAAGAGGGGTTGGCAGGCTCCCCCAAGGGCTGGAGGAACCCAGGGAGATGGCAGCAGCAGCTCACCTCTCAGTCAAAAGAGCCCTGGGTGAGCTGGAAAGCGTTTGCTCGCCTCGGAGTCTGCCGCGAGCCATCCAGCTGAAGGCAGCTGGTCAGCGGGAGGAAGCCCATGGAATGCAGAAGTGAGAGCACAGCTAAGTGCGCAGCCCCCCTCGCTGCGGCCGGAAAACCGCAAATGGAAAAAGAGAGACTGCCCGAGAAACCCTCTGAGAGCTTGCAGTAAGTACACAGTGTCAGCCAGGGCCTAATTTCCTTCCCTGACCCTCCTCCACATTCCTCTCGCCCACACGCGCGTGTACACACACACACACACACACACACGCATGCACACACACTTTTTTTTTTTAAAGTTGCAGCCCTCTGCTGCAGTGCTGGACCTTGGTATGTTAGGTGAGGCTTAGTCGAGGAAAGGGAGATCTGTGATCCTCCTCAGCTTGTGGGTTTGTTTAGTCTCAATTTTGGTAGGGCTGGGGTTAAATCCAGGTGCAACAAATTCGCTGCACCCCAGCCCTCCTTCTTTGGCTATGTAAGCTGACCTAAGTCCTGGGCTCCAGAGAGCACTGTAACTCAGCCACCACGCAAGTTGCTAGGACAGGATGACAGTCAGGAGCTGAGCCTCCGCATGGTTTTAGGGAGGATATGGGTGAGCTCAGAGGATATAGTTTAGCAAGTGGCCTTGGCTCTCACGATGAAGGCAGCATGACCTAAGCTCTCAGTTCCTCTGGTCTCATACCCTTAAAGTGATGTGACAACTCTGAGCTTAGTTCCCCATGTAGAAAAATGTAGCTCATTCTAGTGCCCCTCCTCCAGGCTGTTGCAAAGAGAAAAACTGACTTTCAAACTACTTTTAAAATTGAAATTAAAAATTATCACAAAAATTACTTTAAAAACCATTGGAGTACTGCTCAGTCCCTCCTTAGCTACTAGCTAGAAAAATCCTTCACATAGCAACATCAGTGTTTACCCCTTGCTAACTTTCCCCTCTTTTCTTACTTCCTCTTTTTCATAGACCCAAGTATACATTTTGTTATTAAATTAGATCAATAAACACCCAACGAGTTCCACATCTGACTGCACTAAATAGATTGAAGCTGAAGCGCCCTCAAGAAAACCACATTACGAACACGTGGAAAGACTTTAAATGATGCTCGTGTCAAATGATAAATGAGCAGAGGAGGAGGGAGGGCTTTCTCCTCAGAGTATGATTTAATTCTTCAATGAGTGTTCTAGGGCTATCATAACAAAATACCACCAACTGGGAGACCTAAACAAAACTGCGCTGTGTCATAACTCCAGAGAAGTCCCTGATCAAGACGATGGCCGGGTCGGCAGAGTATAAGCGTCTACTCCATGACCTTGTATGGTTGCCTGACATTTTGTCTGAGGTGCTCTATGTAGTGCAGATGGTACTGAGCCCTGCTGGGAGCTGAGACGACAATGGTCACTGTATTCCGCTTCTGTGAAGGCTTTCTCCCCTCACAGAACTGGAGATCAAGTCTCGAGACCCGTTCCCCACAAATCAAAGGGTCTCTCGAGAGCTACCCTGTGAACCTTTCTGGAGCATCAAGTACGAGTGTGCCGCGTCATGGTTCCATCCCATGTACACAGCAAACATCAGGCCAAGGGACAGGAGAGATTGAGGGTAGCGTGGTGCCAGCAGCCCTGTGATAGAGAAGACACCTCAAAAAGGGGAACAAATCCTTTCTACCTGATTGACATGCAGCTGCAGAGACCACCAACACAGGGTTTTCTAACCTCTCTCCAGAGTGGCGCTGTGCGGTATTTCTTCTGTGTATATGCCACAATACTTAAAAAATTGCCTCCCTTGAATGTTTGTTTTTAACTTTTTTTTTTCTCGAGACAGAGTTTCTCTGTGGCTTTGAAGCCTGTCCTGGAACTAACTCTGTAGACCAGGCTGGTCTCCAACTCACAGAGATCCACCTGCCTCTGCCTCCCGAGTGCTGTGATTAAAGGCATGCGCCACCATTGCCCGGCTTGTTTTCAACTCTATTCAAGAGTATGCAGTGAGCATCACATCTACCTTAGCCTGTCTTTTTATTGTTTTGTTTGTTTGTTGATTTTGAGACACTCTCTATGTAGCCCTGCTAAGTTTATTGTGTTTTGCGTGTTGATTTTGAGACACTGTCTCTCTCTGTAGCCCTGCTAAGTCATTCTTAACATGCAGGCCACAAAAAGAAGGTGAATGGTGAGCGTGGCTCATAGGCTGTTGTTCGCTAAACTCTTACTAGAACTGGAAAATTTCACATGCTCACATTGTCCTCTGGGCAGTTCCAGGAAACTGAAAATCAGCTGCCTGCTTAGACAGCGGTACGATATGCTGCGCTGGCCGGGTCAAGACTCTCTTTCCAAGGCTTCTAGAGACTGGCAGTAGCTGCAGCTCATCTTTAAAGGCTGGGTCCTGGGCTTGCACTGCACCTGTTGCATGGTGGCTTCCAACAAGGGTCACAATATGTTCTGAAGCAAGCAACAAAAAACAACCCGCCTACTTAACAACGCCGACGAAAGGGCAGAAAGCACATCACAGGAGGCTTTCCCATCCTGTCAGGCTTGTCTGGTGGAGACACTGAGAATCAGAATCAGAGACGTGTACTGATGAGCCCTTTTTCCCACGTCTCCTTGAAGGTCCCACAAGGTCACTATCTGGGGATGTGTATATCCTGTGTGGCAGAACCCAAGAAACTTCCTGCAAGTGGCCTGCATCATAGACAACTCACTTCATTTGGATTCCACTCTTTCCTTCTCTTCCTCCCCCTTTCTTTCTCTCCTCTTCCATTCTTTTTCCTCCCCTTCCTTTCCTTTACCCCCTGCTCTCCTTCCCTCCTTCCTCTATTTTTGAGACAGGATCCTGTTATGTTGTTCAGATGGCTGGGAATTCCCTATGCAGCTCAGGCTGACAGGAACTCCATCTTTCTGGTGTAGCTGACTGTGCTGGCTAGTTTTGTGCCAACTTGAGACAAGCTAGGGTCATCTGGAAAGAGGGAATCTCAGTTGAGAAAATGCCTTTATACACTTTGGCTATAGGACATTTTTTTTTAATTAGTGATTGATGGGGGAGGGCCTAGCCCATGGTGGATGGTTCCACCCCTGGGCTGGTGGTCCTGGATGTTATAAGAAAACAGGCTGAGCAAGCCAGTAAGCAGGACTCCTCCGTGGCCTCTGCTTCAGCTCCTGCTTCCAGGTTCCTGCCCTGTTTGAGTTCCTGTCCTAACTTCCTTCAGTAAAGGATTAAGATGTGGAATTGCAAGCCAAATAAACCCTTTCCTCACAAGCTTGGTTGGGCCATGGCGTTTCTTCCCAGCAACTGTGACCCTAAGATGTTAACTATGTGGAGGCATCACAGACATGGGACAGGTGGACTCATCTGAGTCTCACTTCTTCAAAGACTTACTTGGGAAGGAGCAGAAGTGAGAACTTGCATTTTCTTCTTAACACTGGAAGGACACCACAGCACTGCTCTAGTCAGAATCCTCCAAATAGTTCTTCAGTTTTGAGGGTCTGCAAAGCGTTCTCAGCCCCGCGAAGGCGGCGAACGACATCCCTTTTCTTTTCACTAGGGTCAGGGAGATGCCAGCTTCAAACACTGGTGTGAATGACTCTAGGAGGTTTGTAAACCATCACGCTACAGGACTCTTCACTTGCTTTCCTGGTAATTTTAAAACGCAGGAATGGTTGTTTATGTTTTAATAAGGAAAATGTCAGTCAGGTGTGTAGTCACACGTGCGTATAACCCTGGCACGTGGGAATCAGTTACAGGAGGCTCGCTAGTCCAGAGGAAGTCTGGGCTACACAGTGAGTTCTAGGCTACAGTCTCAGCTGTCTCTTCCTAAAATACCCTAAAAGAAAACGTGACAGAGATATCAAGTGACTTGCCTAGCATTAGGTTGTGCCCAGCCTGAGTCACCATTTGGGGCTGGGGATGCAGCTGAGTGCTACAGTGTGCACCTGGCAGGAGGCTCCAGGGTCGGTTCCTAACATTGTAACATAAAAATGAAGAAAATTAGTAATAACGAACACTCTTCTGTGCTCAGCCCCAGCCTCTACTTTTCTTTTTCCCGGTTAAAACAATGTGATCATGAAGATAGCAAAAATTATGTGAAGAAAAAAAAATGCTTATTTTCTGGCCTATTATTGGTTCATCTGCCAAAGCAAGGATAAATGAAATGTATCTTCTATAAAGAAGTGCAAGGTTTGTTATTAGCGCTCGGGCAGCCATCACCAACCCCTCATTTGTCCTTAAACCTAATGGTGCTTTCTCATGACCATCCTGGAAGATAAACAACAGTGTGGTCTTCACTTTTCAAATAGGCCAACAAAGGCACACACCTGCAGAGTAGGGTCCCGGCATGTCCATCAGTGTAGGGTCCCCAATGTGTTTGTTTCTATTTGAGCAGAAGAACACAGTGCTTTGGAGACAGCTTAGCTTCTAATCCTGGCTACCCCATATCCCAGTGTGTTTATAACTTAAATTAACCCATTTTTATCAATCTACAGGCTGTCACGTACTGTTCATACTGCCTTCTCTGCGTCTCCTCGTGTCTCCTGCGCACTTAGATTCCTCCTCCTCTTCCTTTCTTTCCCCAGAGATCCCGCCTATACCTCCTGCCTAGCTATCCCACAGCAATAGTTTAAAGAAGTCGTTTCATCTCAGTTTCACAGTCCATAGCTAAGCAGCTCCATTGCTTTGGGCGTGCAGCAAGGCAGAACACTGGCAACGGGACTCTGGCGTAGGCACTGTTCAATCTCATGGCAGCTAGACAGCAGAGAGAATTAGGAAGGGGTTGGGGATAAGAAATGTGTTCCAGGGTGTGTCCCAATAATGCCCTGCCTCACTACTATTCCCCTTTAATGCTAGTATATCACGGATACACCCAAGAGATGAATTCCTTGACTAAGGCAGAACCCTCACACAAAGCTATGTGTATTGTATGTTGTAAGTTAGGAATGCCGAGCCACAGCGTAGGTGAAAACACCCTGAGACAAACCTGCTCTTGACCCCCACTGAGATCTAAGGTGTTTAAAAGTCTTCCCTCTGTCTACACTACCGCTCAGACAGGAACAGTTGGAAGTGAGTTAACGCCTGTGCTCCCTGCACTTGAGTTGTTGAAGTAAGGTCAACCTGGCTGTTACAGCAAGACCCGGTCTGCATTAATTTTCTCTTTGCTGCGGTAAGACTCGAACGAAGTGAACTGGGGTTGAAAAGGTTCCTTTCATGATTTTAGAGGATTTGATCCATCAAGGTGAGGAAGATAAGCTTGTCTATGGTTTCTGTGGTGAGGGATGCTTTTGGTGATTTGCCTATCTGTCCTTGGATTAGTAATGGCTGCAAGGCTCTTCCCTCAAGGCCTGCCCCCCCCCCCCAGCAACCTACTTCCTCCTCCTAAACTCTACTTCCCCAAAGTTCTCCAACCTCCCAAAACAGCATTGCCAATTGGGGACCAAGTACTCAACTGCATGAGTCAGTGAGGACATTTTACACTCAGATCGTGACACTGTCTAGGTGTCATTAAAGGTGGTGGCGCACGCCTTTAATCCCAGGCAGGCGGATCTCTGGGAGTTCAAGGCCAGCCTGGTCTACAAGAGCTAGTTCCAGGACGGGCACCAAAGCTACAGAGAACCCTGTCTCTAAAAACCAAAAAAAAAAAAAAAAAAAAAAAAAAAAAAAAAAAAAAAAAAAAAAAAAAAAAAAAAAAAAAAAAAAAAAAATCCAAGGAGTAAAAGAAAAGGAAAGAAATGGTTAAGGCTAAAGAAGCTCCATTTTATACCAGGCATTCATCTTGGTACCCACCAGCCATTTGTCTCTGACTCCAGTCCCTGGAAGATAAGTTCCCAGTAACCCTGACTCAGGGACCCCCACCCAAAAATGTATAGCATGACTATCTTGTTATACGATTAACTGATTTTTTTTCCTCTAACTTGCTTACACAGATACCCCAAAATTGTTTTGAGTTGCCTTACCCACCTAACTTGGCTTAACAGGACAGTTTTGGTTAGCTTGCATAGATATTAAGGTCATTGTGTGGTTTTCCCCTTTAAAAGTCCTTCCCACACCGCTCCTTCACAGCAATCTCAAATTTGGCTCAGAGATTGTTTGTCCTGCTGACAGCTGATCAATCTTTAATTATAATTGGATTGAGTTTATGGTCTTTCCCCAGGTATCACAACTCCATAACATTTGGGGGCCCCAGCAAGATCCCTGGGAGACCCCAGACTTAGGGCCAAGGCTCTGGGATAGGCCCTAGAGGAAGCAGGTCCAAAGTGGGCTTGATATGTCATAGGGATCCCAGACTGCAACCAACCCAAATTTGCAAATCTGAAGTCAAAACTGCTGGCCAATGTGCTTCTGAAGCTTGGATTTATTGGTGAGCTGCTCTATTTTGTTTTGAAGTTGGGACATATAGAGAGACAAAAGGTGAGATCTAAGGAGATTGTAGGCCCAGTTTCAGGGGCAGAGGGGACCCCTACTGTCCTTCTGGTCTTGGTGTATGACTGAAGGTGGCCACCATGTGGCTGAGTCTGTATGGTTTTTTCCTGGTTGTTATACTGTCTTTTCCCATTGTTCCCCGTTGTCTATTGGATTTGTGTCTTCAAGATTTGTTGCAGAGATGGGAACTGAACTCAACACAGCCAAATTGCCCTGAGCTACATGCTACATTTTTGGGATTTTTGAGAGGTAGACTGTTCCTGGCTGCCTCTGTCCTACCTTTCCCCACTGAGCTTGCTCCATCTCTGTCCGTCTCACGGGCTCACTGCAGCCTGCTGTGTAAGTCCCAGGAACACCAGGCATTTCTCTACGCCTTCCCGTTTGTAGTCTGTGCTCTATGCGCTGGACCCCAGTTCGCGAGCCTCAGGAAAGGGGGCTGGAGGTTGAGAATACTGACGCAGAGACAGACCGACACGCAGACCTTTTAAACACTGATTCAGAAAGCCCCAAGAATGCCCCCTTTATTGTGTTCAGGGGCAGATTATAGAGAGATAGCCACGCCCCAGCCAAACCCACCAGAATCCACTCTTCTGCCATCAGGAACTCCTGAAGGTCTCGTGCTCAGAGCAGCTGTAGGCACTCAGATCAGGGGAAAACAAGTTGTTTACAAGAAATTCAGGATCTGGGGTCTCACTGCTCCCAACAGTAGTCTTTCCCCTAGCTCTGCTTCTGAAGAATGTCTGTTTTTCCTACCTGCTCTATCTCCCAGATGACTTCTGTCTCTGACCTTGGAGCTCTGACTGCAGCCACTCCCCTGCCGCTGGGCTGGGGTGAGGTGGGCACCATAGGTCTCTGCTCCACTGCCTGCCACTCGTTGTGCTTCGGCAGCTGGCCTACAACTCAGAATTTATCTCTAAGCTTCCTTTCTTCTCTGGTTGCTCTGGTCACTGGATTCGGTTTTTCAGAGACTGTCTTTTGAGCATGGTCAATATTAAAATACTGTTTTATGCCGTTCTACTTTATTAAGAGCTGACTCTGGATTTGGGATATGACCTCCATCTTCTGACCCAAGCCTGGTTGTTTAAAACTTGCCTCCACAATCTCTTTCCTATGTCAGAAGGCCAGCTGAGTCTAGGACAAAGAGAAAACCAAAAACAGCCCAAGAGAGACTCTGTGCTTTCAAACAGCTAAAATATTAACCCTCTGTGTCTCAGGATTCGTACGCTTACTGGAAATGGATGTGAAACCCTGTAAAACAAAAATCCATAAAGAAAACAAAAACAAGCTGATGCCAGCATTTTCTGTGTTCCTGTAGATGTCTGGATCTTTCAGTTTCCTGTTTGATGGCCTCTAGGTACAGATTCTTACATTATTCTATAACTTCATGACTTTATAAGATAAAGAATATGTACTAAGCTTTTCAGGTTGTCGGCCTCCATCTGCAGAGAGACAGAATCTGGTTAGAAAATAAAAATCTAGCCGGGCATGGTAGCAAACACCTTTAATCCCAACACTGGGGAGGCAGAGGCGGGGAAAATCTCTGGGAGTTTGAGGCCAGCCTGGTCAATAGAGCTTCAGAACAGCCAGGGCAACACAGAGAACCCCTGTCTTGAAAAACCATAAAAAAAGAAAATCTGTCTAAAACCCCTCAATTAGTCTAGATATGCTTGCTTAGAATAATCAGAGCTGGACTTGTTAAAAGGTAATATTCTTTCCAAAGAAGGAGACAAGTGAGGCCACTGGACCTGAGTAAGAATCCAGTTACTCTTTCCAGCTGGTTGGATGCAATTAGGCCCTTATTGCATGACACCTTAAGGATTTCTGGCTAAAAACTAAGCTAAAACCAGGCTAAAAACTAAGACTAAAGTATATTCAAAGAATAAGACATAAAAAAAACCCTAAAAACTAAGAATAAAATACATACATCCAGGTTAAAAACTAAGAATAAGAATGGGGTCCACCTTGGCAACAATTGGAGAGCTGTTTAAATACACTGGATGAGGGACCCAGATGCTGTCCAACAACCCTGGATAAGGCCCCAGATACTGCCACACACCCCAGGATAAAGGCTCCAGATACTGTCACACACCCTTAGGAAAAAGGCCTCAGATACCGTCAGACAACCCCTGGTAAAGGCCCCAGATACTGTCAGACACCCCCAGGTAAAGGCCCCAGATTCTGTTCAACACCTTCTTAGGAAAAACTTCCTGCAACAGATGGTAAATTTGTCTGTTACTATTATGTCTCATGCTATTTCAAGGACTTATATAAACATTAGGGTGGGTAAATGTAATTAAAAATGTTTAGCTCTTTGTCTCCCCCCCCCCTTCTTAGCTCTTGATCACAGAAACTGTTCCTTTATTCAAGGTCGTGTATCTTCAAAACTTTTGGTAAAATGTAAACTTTCTCTTAGGATCTGTAAGATTGGGAATGAACATGGGAAACCTATAAAATTCCAAGCAAAAAAAAATTAATTTAAAACTTCTCATATAGGGGGCTGGAGAGATGGTTTTCGTGGTTGAGAGCACTGGCTGCTCTTCCAGAGGTCCTGAGTTCAATTCCCAGCAACTACATGATGGCTCACAACCGTCTGTAATGCAGTTTAGTGCCCTCTTCTGGCCTGCGGGCATACATGCAGGCAGAACATTGTATACATACTAAATAAATCTTAAAAAAACTTCTCATCCTCCTGAATATTAACCTTCCTTCATCAGGCGATGAAAGGAGACAGAGACAGAGACCCACATTGGAGCACCGGACTGAAATCTCAAGGTCCAAATCAGGAGCAGAAGGAGAGAGAGCACAAGCAAGGAACTCAGGACCGCGAGGGGTGCACCCATACACTGAGACAATGGGGATGTTCTAGTCACCAAGGCCAGCTGGCCTGGGTCTGAAAAAGCCTGGGTCAAAACTGGTCTCGCTGAACATAGCGGACAAGGAGGACTACTGAGACCTCAAGAACAATGGCAATGGGTTTTTGATTCTACTGGACCTATTGGTTTCGTGGGAGCCTAGGCAGTTTGGATGCTCACCTTACTAGACCTGGATGGAGGTGGGTGGTCCTTGGACTTCCCACAGGGCAGAGAACCCTGATTGCTTTTTGGGCTGACGAGGGAGGGGGATTTGATTGGGGGAGGGGGAGGGAAAGGGGAGGCAGCGGTGGGGAAGAGACAGAAATCTTAAATAAATAAATAAATTTAAAAAAACTTCTAATAAAATGCTAACAATTAAAAGCCTATAATAGGTGATCTTAATTTGCTACTGTATGCTTACATGTAACTTGAAATCATCTCTGGTTATCATCTCCTTTTCAGACTAAGAAGACAACGGGTCCCTAACATATTTCAGATTAAGACAGATTTTTGTATGATGACTTTTAATTCTAAAATTTTAAAATAAAGAACAATGTATGCTTAATAAATAAAATATATTTAATAAATAAAGTTTATAAATTCCTAAGGTCTACTCAGATTAACAATATCTGACTTGGGAAGACAACCAGAGGCCACAGCCAGAGGCCAGCCTACGGCTGCTCAGTGTGGGCGGAAGATAGCTATAGTGCCGCCATGATGAGCAAGTATATGGGGGGGGGGGAGAGATGGGAGAGAGAGAGAAGCGGAGTGGCCGGGGCGCTGTGAAAAGAGGCTGGAGGTGCGACACTGGTGAGACCCACCTGAATTCATTGTGATGTCCAGGCATGCTGCCACCGAGGGCTATGTCTGGGTCCATGGTCCTACCACGGAAGGGTCTGTGTTGAGGTCCATGGCCCGTGTTACCGCTGAAGGCCACGTGGTTGTTAATGGTCTCTACTGCAGCCTGAAGCCATGTTGACGACTGAGGCCCGTGCTGAATTGGCTCTGCCCCTTACTAGCCACCTCACAGTGATTCCAGCAGAGATGTGGGTGAAGGACAGCTGGTTCCACCCCTCACCTGGGTAGCATGGGAGAGTTGGCCCTCATGGAATGGGCACGGGAAAGCCGGCCACGCCCCTTGCCCGGGTGGTGTGAGAGAGCTGGCCCTGACGGCGTGGACGTGGGGCAGCTGGTGTGTCGACCAACTCAGCCACCACCCAGGCCCAGATTAAAGGCTTTAAGTTGTCCCGCCCCAACATCTGCCCCATCTAAGAACTGCTGGAGCACGCGAAGGGGCTGCTCCAGCAGAAACAAAGCTGCAGGACCCCCATAACTCAGTAACAGCGGGATATCCAAAAGGAGTTTCGGTGAGGGTCCGGTACTGATGACACAGCGGAGGTCAGAGACCGTGAACCAGACCAAGTGTTCGTGGCAATGAACACTTGCAAGTAAAGCTGTTTGGACGAAAGGGTCTACTGCATGGCACACCGCAACTTCCAATACCTGTGAAATGAGTGGGCCTGATACGACATTCCTAAAGATTCAATAAAAAAAAAAAAACGCTTAAAAAAGAAACAACGTGCTATTTCAGCTGAGAAGCAGGTACAGAGGAGACCACATCACCTCTTCTCATTAACAAAAGGTTGGAATGTTAGGTTAGAGGAAAAACAGTTCTTTTCCACCAAAGGAATCATTTCTGTATCATTGTCAGAAGAGAAATGACTGTCTATGGTGCCTTTAGCAGGCCAAAGTCATGCTGCCCCCGAGGCCCCGTCAGTGCTACAAATACCCGTTAAAACCAGAGAGTTAACAGAAGGGTTAATGATGAGGGCTGGGGAATCTCATCGAATAACTTAATTAAAACATTAACCTTTACTCCTACATAATTTTTTTTTTTTTTTTTTATTTTTCGAGACAGGGTTTCTCCGTAGCTTTTGGTTCCTGTCCTGGAACTAGCTCTTGTAGTCCAGGCTGGCCTCGAACTCACAGAGATCCGCCTGCCTCTGCCTCCCGAGTGCTGGGATTAAAGGCGTGCGCCACCACCGCCCGGCTCCTACATAAATTTGAATCGATGATTTGGTTCATATAATCTAGAGACAGAAATGTCATGGCTAAAGAAGCTTCATTTTATGCCAGGCATCCATCTTGGTACCCAACAGCCGTTTGTTTATGACTCCAGTCCTGGAAGATAAATTCCCAGTAATCCTGACTCAGTGACTCCTACCCAGAATTGTACAGCTGTAGCTATCTACTTGTTATGACATGACTAACCCGTTTCTTTTCTTTTGCTCAGTAACTTGCTTACACAGATACCCAGAGATTGTTCTGACCTCCCTTAACCACTTGCCTTAGTTTAAGAGGACAGTTTTGGCTAGCTTGCATAGATATTAAGGTCTTCGGGTAGTTTTCCCCTTCAAAAGTCCTTCCCCACACCCCTCCTTCACAGCAATCTCTAATTTGGCTCAGAGATTGTCCTGCTAACAGCTAATCAATCAATCTTTTGACTATAATTGGACCGAGTCTGTCCTCAGAGGTCACAAACTCCATCACAGAAACTCGTGAACTTGGCTGAGACACAGCGCTTGTCTGGTATGCACAAAGCATTGGCCTTCAGCCATGAAAACCAGAGCTGAAAGTTCAAGTTGTGGCTCCAGATGCATCTTGGTTTTATTCCGTGTATTAAGAACAGAACTCATGGCACCTGCACACACTAAGGCTCTACCAACACCACCCCCATCCTGTGGCTCCTGTTTCTGTGAGAACTTGCATTTCAAGCTGACCCTAGAGCCCATTGCTAGAGAGCACCACGTAGCACCAACACAAGGACATTCAAAGACTCACTCTATGTGGTCCCCATTTGTACTTTCGTAGGGACGTCCCGATTCTTTCTCTGTCCGTCTCTGTTTAGGATATGGGTGCTCATATCCATTATAGATTCTTGTGAGACAGCTGTGCAAAAATACATAGAACCATGACAACCCACACAGCCATTCACTGCGACAACACACAGGTGTTGCTGTAAATACTCTCGGGATGGGGGCTGGCGAGGTGGCTCAGAGGTTAAGAGCACTGATTGCTCTTCCAGAGGTCCTGAGTTCAATTCCCAGCAACCACATGGTGGCTCACAACCATCTGTAATGAGATCTGGTGTCCTCTTCTGGCACACAGGCATACATGGAGGCTGAACACTGTGTACATAATAAATAAATCTTAAAAAAAATACTCTCGGGATGGGGAGGAGGACCGTTTTGTTGGGACCATTTGGAGTCTTGTCCTCCAGCTGCTTTTCCCTGCTAGAGATCTTTACTTTCCTTCTGATTTGAGTTACTGAAAGCTGTGTCAAAGTTGTTTACCAGCTCTGCTGCATGAGCACGTGTTGCCTTGCCTTCAGGATCAGAGGATAAGGTTTTCACCTGTTGGCCCACCTAACTGTGTTAGCCTCCGTGGTGCTATTGAATAAGGGGCTTTTTACCAGTGACTAGAGGTCCGTGTCTCTCTCTGTTTCTCTGTTTCTGTGTCTCTGTGTGTCTTTGTGTGTTTCAACCTCCAGCCCCTTGCCCGAAGCTCGCGAACTGTATGGTAGCGCATAGAGCACAGACAGGCGTTGTGTGCTGCACTGTTTCATGGGTTTTGTTTTTTCCAAGTATCCAAATAGCTCATGAGCACGCTATGCCTGAAACATAGACAAGCAAATCTGTGTTCCCACAACGTCAGAATTCACTGAATAAGGACGAATCGACAAGGTTTAGATCTCTCTACCACATAAGTTGTTGGCTGCCTACCTTGGTAGCCTGACTCGGGTGAACACAGGTTCCTTTATTCCAGGGTTAATTATTGGGGTCACTCGTGTCACATGTCACATAGCACACAGTAAACACAGTTATACGCTGCTAGTTCCACAAATGTGAGGAGGAATACAATACCACTGACCCAAATCATGGCCAAATTAATTAAAGCAAGCTTTTTTTTTTTTTAAATTCAAGTACATGGGTTGTCTTTCCCTAAGGGTGGTGTTCAAGAGATCAGCATTGGACATTTTATAGTTCAGGAGTAGGGGGTTTCCAAATAGAGGATTTGGCAGACAAGTAGGCAAGGTTACAGAAGCAGAACAGAAGAATAACAAGATGGCTGTAACAACCTTTTTTTTTTTTTTTTTTTTTTTTTTGGTTTTTTGAGACAAGGTTTCTCTGTAGCTTTGGAGCCTGTCCTGGAACTAGCTCTGTAGACCAGGCTGGTCTCGAACTCACAGAGATCCGCCTGCCTCTGCCTCCCAAGTGCTGGGATTAAAAGCGTGCGCCACCACCTTGAAACAAAGAAGTGGTTGCTGTTTACAGATGGCGGGCATAGCCCAATCCTTGAGAAACAGATTTAATTATAAACAGGAATGAATCTAGTTTGTTTTAATTATAAGATGACTTTCAAGTCTAAGATGGAGGCAGGCTGGCTTATCAATGCACATATATTATCAGTGCACATATATGGATAACAGAAGGAATCCACATCTAGAGACTGCAGCCGGGGTCAAGAGGCTGTAGAAGTGGTTGGAGAAAGCGTCTGTAGAAGAGATGAACTAGACCAGTGATGGCAGGGGGCTGCTGCTGGCTGGAAATGCCAGAGTCAGGGTTTTAGCATGAAGTGGTTCCAGCTCCGAGTGGAAGACCAAGAGCAGGAAATAGTCAATTCAGGTTCAGGTCCAGATGGGAGAACTGGAGACAGGCAGTCAGTGGGACAGGATTAGACACCAGCAGGCTGAGCCAAAGCACCGAGGACAGTGGGTGAGTCCTCAGGGCACACGGTGGTGTCAGATGACACCAGCAGAGGACCGTGCCATCTAGAATAGTCTTAGGACCCATCACTTCATGGGTCCAGATGGAGGAGTTTTATACCTTTCCCTTGGTCTGGTGTGTCAGATAAGTAGGTTTTAATATACCCATGTGCCCCTACAGACTCAATGCACCCAATAAATGTATAGATTGCTCCCTTCCTCCTTCCGGCCAGAAGTCATTCATCAGCTGCGCTGGATGAGTGGTCCCTGAGACTGAGGTTTAGGTGTCTACCAGGGTACGCAGCCACAGAGTACGCGGCCCCAGGGTACGCCGCCCCACGGCATGCGGCCAGCCCTCTCCTCCAACCGATATCAAAATCTACTTGTAAAATAGAGTCTGCTGGGGCAAGCCACAGCCTGAGCATGCAGTTTTATACAAAACGGAACAACTTGGAGCAGAGCACAGTCCAAACGTAACAGTTTCAATTTCGTTTCCTGGGAGGTGGCTTCATCTTTTCAGTGGGAGCAGGTCACTTTCTTCTAAAGAAAAAAAGGGGGGATATTGTTAAAGTTCCTTGGTGGTGGCCATCTAAACAGACAGAAACTGAAAAAGAAGGCCAGGTACTGAACATGCCTTTAATCTAAGGGCGGGGAGACCTCTGTGAGTTCAAGACCAGTCTGCTCTAACAGACAGTTCCTGGGTGGCCAGGACGACATAATGACCAAGAAAACAAAACAAACAAACAAACAAAAAAAAACACCTGAAAAAGGAAATCATCTAAAATTATAAAAAACAAATTTAATACATTTTTAGAAACATTTGAAAGCAGTAAACAATAAAACTGATCTCTTGGGTTATTTTTTTTTTTTCATGAGCAGTGAAAAGCCTGACTGAAAGAGGCTGGAGAGCGAGCGCAGAGTTGTGGCGTGAGCCACTGCCAGGCGTCATCTCCCACTGCCAGGCGTCATCTCCACTGCCAGGCCGTCATCTCCACTGCCATGTCGTCATTATCTCCACTGCCAGGCCATCATCTCCACTGCCAGGCGTCATCTCCACTGCCAGGCCTAGCTCCAGATACAGCAAGCTATGTCCTGGGGTAACCAGCAGCCACATAATTGGACTAAAGGTCCCCTCAATAAAAGGCAGTTTGTGCCTGGTGCCACAAATGTAGCCCCACTACCTGTGCCTGGTGAGACCATGGGTCTGAGGAAAGAACCGACTACTGCCATTTGTCTAAACCAATGTAATTTCTCACTATGATCTAAACACTCATCCTTATACCCACAGGGAAGTGCAGCTTTCACGCCTCATCAAAGGGGCTTTTTTTTTTTTTTTTTTGTAGCAGACAGAGATCATTACAGATCACCACCACGGCTAGTCAAAAAACAGAGATCAGCTGACCATGGAGTGTCCAGCCCCTTCTGATAAATCTACAACACGGCTTTCACACTTCAGGCTCAGGGACCACCGTGGAAGATGAAGTGAAGAGTGTGCGAGCCAGGGGACCAGGAAGTCTATGGTGAGACAGGGACTTTCTCAAATGATGGGGGGGGGGGCACTATGACGCTTATGAAATCTCAACAATGTGGCTGCCTACAGAAGACCTGAAAAACGATGACCCCAACTGACATGCCAAGGTGAATGGGGGACGTATCACCATGTCCCAGTCTAGATGAAGAGCTACAGGCAATTGATGATGGCTAAGAGGAGGCTAAGTCTTCCCAGGGAGGGCCCCTGTTGTGTTATCCGTCCCAAGCAGTGGGCCATAAAGCATACATATATGAGTAGCACTAACTGGTTTTAGCAGGTTGTATTTATAGTTGTGTGTGTATGTATGTGTGTGTGTATATGAGAACAATAATAAAGACTAAGAGGCCATGAGTGTGAGGAGGGAGGAGGCTGCAGGAGGAGTTGGCAGGAGGGAGAGAGAAAATGATGTAAATAAGTACTTTGATATAAAATCTCATAAGTTAATTAAATAAAAGTTATTGCTTGAACACAAGCCACAGCTGGCAGGAAACACTGATCTTTAACGTTGATGGAACAAGAAAAGTTCCTTTAAGAGTTCTTACGGGGGCTGGAGAGATGGCTCAGTGGTTAAGAGCATTGCCTGCTCTTCCAAAGGTCCTGAGTTCAATTCCCAGCAACCACATGGTGGCTCACAACCACCTGTAAAGAGGTCTGGCGCCCTCTTCTGGCCTTCAGGCATACAGGCAGAATATTGTATACATAATAAATAAATATTTAAAAAAAAGAGTTCTTACGGGTTTGAATTTTCTAGGTCTTGTTAAATGTTCACGTAAAGTCTCCTGAGCAGAGGTATCTAGAACAAACATACCCGGGGTTTGGTGATGCCAGCTGGGTGTTGCCTTCCTCATACGCAGAAAGGATGGATGTGTGAGCTTGTGTGGGGAGAGAAAGTGGTCCTAAGAGCTCTGGGGAGAAGGCAGATTAAAAATCGTGTGTGTTAGCCAGAAGTGGTGCATGCCTTTAATCCCAGCAGGTAGAGGTGGGAGGATCAGGCCAGTCACATCTGCAGTGAGTTCCAGAACAGTCAAGGCTACATAGAGAAACCTTGTCTTGACCACCTCCCCCCCCAGTACCCCAAAAAAGAATTATGTGTGGCTTCTTGATTTTGAAACTCACTGGTCATGTGATTGTTGGGTAATCTCAGTTTCGCTGAACCGAGCACGTGCACGGTACCACAGTCCCTCACTTGCCATGTGTTTAATGGAGTAACCCACTCTGCTGTGTTAGGAAAGACACAGGGCACTGGCACTCTCTGTAGCTGAATCTGTGAAGGGCGGTCACTAATAAAGGGTTTTCACTTCTTAGCAGACATTTTCTGCCCAAAGCTTCAACACAAAGGATGAACTCCATAAACTGCCTTGAGACAGACACGTGAGGTTCTGATGGTGGCTAGTGCAGGGTGTCCCGGGAGAGAAGGGAGGGGTGACTTCCCAGGGATCTCCACAGGGGCCTGTCTGGAAGGACCAGGGCCTGAGCTGAGACTTAAAGGCTAAGCTGGTTTTAGTGTGGTGCAGCGCGTAGAACCTTCCAGTCAAGAGACGGCTTAAGCCGAGGCCGAGAGCAACTGACAGCAGCAGTTTCGGGGGAAGAGGGCAAGGCAGGGGAGGCCCAGAGAAGGAATTTACACTAAAATCAACAAGGCACTTTTGAAGGACTCCAGAGTGATACTGTGAATTTTTCCTCAAAGATAGATGGAGCAGCTATTATTTTAAGATTGGTTTTTATTTTTAATTATGTATGTGTGTCTGTGTGTAGGTGTGTGTGAATGTGTGTCTGTGAGTGAATGAGTGTCTGTGTTTGTGAGTTATGTGCGTGTAGGTGTGTATATGTGTGTCTGTGTAGGCGTGTGTGTAGGTGTATGTGTGTGTATAGGTGTATGTGTGTGACTGTGTGTGTGTGTAGGTATGTGTATGTATATATGCATGTGTGTAGGTGTGTGTATGTATATGTGCATGTGTGTAGGTGTGTTTGTGTGTCTGTAGGTATGGGTGTAGGCCTGTGTCTGTGTGTTTATGCATCTGCGTCTGTGTGTATGTAGGTGTGAGTGGGTATTTGCATGTGCATGGTGTTGCCCATGGAGTCCAGAGACACTGGGTTATCTGGAGCTGGAGTTACAGATGGTGGGGAGCTGCCTAAGAAGGGTGCTAGGAACCAAACTCGGGTCCTCTGGAAGAGTGCTAAGCGCTCTTAGTCACGGAGCCATCTCCTTAGCTGTCAAGAGAGTTTTTCTTGTTTATTTCTGCTGTGGTTTGAAGACAGGGCTCATTCCTGCAGAGCTCAGTAGTACACACCCACCCAGCTGACCCCCCCCTGCAGTTGTGCTGGATGAAGGGCTGGGAGACAGACAGGAAATAGCCCGTAGTTAGGAGGCCTGGTAGAAACTGAAGCTAGAGATGAGTGAGATGGCCTACATCTCTGTGAATGGAGTAAGACACCAGGGTGTAGCGAGAGATTCCACCGACCCATTGCATCTGGCTTGGCTTCTGGAATGAGAGCACTCAGGCTCCAGGTGTTTATATGGTAGACTACATCGATAGATTTTAGTATGCTGAACCATCAGTACATCTCTGGGATTAAGCCTACTTGGTCGTAGTGAATGATCTTTTTGATGTGTTCTTGAATTCAGTTTGCCAGTATTTTATTATTTTTGCATCAATGCTAATGAAATTGGTCTAATTTTCTTTATTGACTCTTTGTGTGATTTGGGTATAAGGGTGACTGTGCCCTCATAAAAAGAAATTGTATGTTCCTCTGTCTCTATTTTGTGGGATAATTTGAGGTGTATCACTGTTAGTTCTTCTTTTAACGTCTGGTACAATTCTGCATTAAGACTGTCTGGTCCTGGGCATTTTTGGTTGGGAAACGCTTAATTACTGTTTCTATTTCCTTAGGGGTTATGTCTATTTGACTTGTTTATTTTATCTTGATTTAATTTTAGTATGTGGTACCTATCAAGAAAACGTCCATTTTTTTTTTTTAGATTTTCAAATTTTGTGGAGTACAAGTTTTTGAAGTATGACATAATGATTATCTGGATTTCCTCATTGTCTGTTATGTCCCCCTTTTTGTTTCTGATTTTGTTAATTTGGATATTCTCTCTGCCTTTTAGTTAGTGTGCATAAGGGTTTGTCTATTTTGTTGATTTTTCTCAAAGAATCAACTCTTTTATTTCATTATTTCTTTGTATTATTCTCTTTATTTCTATTTTATTGATTTCAGCTCTCAATTTGATTATTTTCTGCCGTCTGACCCTCTTGGGTGTGTTTGTTTCACTTTCTCCCCTATCTTTCAGGGGTGCTGTTAAATTACTCGTATGAGGTCTCACTAAGTTGTTCATGAAGGCACTTGGTGCTGTGTACTTCCTCTTAGCACCGTTTTCATTGTGTCCCACAGTTTGGGTATGTTATGAATTCATTTTCATTGAATTCTAGGAAGTCTTTAATTTCTTTATTTCTTCCTTGACCCACTGGTTACTCAGAGTTATTCAGTTTCCAAGAGGTTATAGGCTTTCTGTTGTTGAAATCCAGCTTTAATCCATGATGGTCAAATAGGAGACGGGGATTATTTTCAAAGAAAAATAAAATTTCTTTGTATCTGATGAGACTTGCTTTGTGGCAGGGTATATAGTCAGTTTTGGAGAAAGCTGCAGGAGGGGCTGACAGGAAG
This sequence comes from Alexandromys fortis, assembly GCF_014885135.2. Lineage (NCBI taxonomy): Eukaryota > Metazoa > Chordata > Mammalia > Rodentia > Cricetidae > Alexandromys > Alexandromys fortis. The sequence continues at coordinate 10,342,691 of NW_026067897.1, forward strand.
GCTTATTCTTTTGCATTTGGGTGAAATTTTCTGTAGAGATGAAGGCGTAAGTCACGAACAAGGCCACACCCCGCAACATAGATATGTATTAGGTTCATTTGAGTCATAATGTCTGTTAGTTCTATTATTTCTTTATTGACTTTCTGTCTGCCAGACCTGTTCATCAGTGAGAGTGGGGTGTTGAAGTTTCCAACTACTAGTGTGTGGAGTTCAATGTGTGATTTAAGCTTTAGTAATGTTGCTTTTACAAATGTGGGTGCTGTTACATTTGGGGCATTGATGTTCAGAACTGAGACATCATTCAGGGACCTGGGTGCTGGAAAGTGAACTTAGGTGTCTGTGAGAACAGTCCTCACTCCTAACCACTGAGCCACCCTTTCTTCCTCAATGCTAACTGATTCTCTAGCTGCAGCTGTATCTAGCGGGGCTTCTTCATCTTGATCCTCTGTTCTCATGCTGTCCCACCATCTCCAGCCGCCTCTCACTCCTGCTGTGCATTTCTGAAGAGCTTCCTCCAGTTCTGTCTTTGGAATATTTTCCTTACCCTGGTATTTCTGCTTCGCTGGGTCTCATGTAGGCACACTGTAGACTGAGCCACCCATTTTAGGGGTTCACAATCACTTGTAACTCCTATTCCAGGAGATCTGACACCTTTTGGCTCCTGAGGGCACCTGGACAAGTGGCAACCATTTAGAAAGTCACAAATCTGAGGTCATGTATACACACACACACACACAAAAGCCTTTAAGAAGAAATTCTAGTTAAAGCAAAGATAGGAAAACAAACTGAGATAAACAAGCCTTAATGCAAGTTCAACTTTATTGAAGCAGCCTGGCTGTATTTGTCAAGACTTAACTGTACATATAGACCTGTGGTCTCACTGCTAGAAACTGAAATACTTGTTCAACAGCACACACTGTAAGGAAAGACAGCACATACGTCAGTAGTGGTATAACCATGCAAACTGCTTGGGTGCCTCTGCAGGGAACGACTTTATACACACAGGTGATGGGATACAGGACAGCCATTTAAAATATGAGGTAGACTGACATGTATGACATGGATGGACTGAAATGGAATGGCCTCCAAGATAAACTGATAAGCCAGACGTGGTAGGTGGAGGCAAGAGGGTCAGGAACTCAAAATCATCTTCAACTACACAAAAATCTGAGGCTGGTCTGGATAATATGAGATTTTTGTAGAAACAAAGCATACCAAAACAGGAAAGTAAAAACATTGATTGAGTTAATCAAAGCATCTTGGGATGGAAGACCAGAAGACCCAAGTGCATTTCCTAGTACCCATATTGAGTAGCTCACAACCAGTAACCCCAGCTCCAAGGGATCCAACCCCCTTCCCTGGAGTCTGTGGGAACAGGCACACACATAGTCATAGAGGTAAGGGCAGGCGTGCACACACAAACTCACTCTAAAAACGGTATCTATTTTATTTAATAAAATATACATTAAGTATCTCAAAAGGGAAGGCACTGGATGAACAGCGTATGAAAGGATACTGTAATTCAGTCTTTTCTTTAGAAGAATTAACATGGGGATCAGTGGGATGGTTCGCAGGTAAAGGTTCTTGCCATAACTTTAGCCTATGACCTGAACTTGATTCCCAAGAACCCACAGGGCAGAAATGGAGAACGGATTTCTGCAAGTTGTTCTGACCTCTATGCACGCATAGGAAATAAAAATTCAATAAAAAAGTAAAACACAAAACACTGTTAACTGTGATTATATTTAGACAGTTGAATATAAAAAATAGGTAAGGTAGTGGGAGAGTTCTACCTTTCTTGTTATAGCATTAAATTGGTAACATTATTTCACCAGAGGTTAAATGTGCAGGCAAAACTGCTTCATTTTTCTTTGCATTTTAAAAAAGCATTTACACACACACACACACACAAAACCAAAACATAGTTAAAGAACAGAAACATACAAATATACACAGATGCACTTAATTTAAGCACGGGTCATTTTTGAGGCCAGTTTGCATGTAACTCAGGCTGGCCTTGAATTTATGTAGCACAGGACAACCTTGAACCTCTGAAGTGCTGGGACCATAATAGGGATCTACAACCACCTGGCCCTGAAGCTTACTGCTTTAGAATACTGAACACAGCTCAGTTAGCATTCCCTGGAGATTACAAACCACTTCACTAGCATTCATTAAAACTCATAAAGGTTTCCATATCACACGTTCATAATATTAAGGAGCTGAGAAGACCTTCCCAAGTGTCTCATTCCGCATGATCTTGCTATCAGTAAAGCATGATCTTGCTATCAGTACAAGGCAGAACAGCTCTTAAAGAGAGAGCAGGTGGAGTCAAGGAGATGCCATGTGGCTGCTGAAGGGGAGAGATGCCAGAACATTACCATTAATCCACAGCCTTGTGGCGATACACAGATTAACAGAATGGGTTAATTTAAGATAGTCAGGAAGACACCTGAGCCGCTGGCCAAACAGTGCTGTAATTAATATAGTTACTGTGAGATTATTTGGGTCTGGGTGGCTGGGAAACCAAAGCGCAATCTCTGTCTTCAGTTATCCTCCACTTCTGCTTCAGAGGCCGGTCTTCTGATTAGGTCACCAAAATATGCAGTGATTGTCTTTAATTTGTTGTTGAGAAAGTTCTGCTCTATTTCCACTTGCCCTCCAGGCCCAGCCAAGGATGCCACCTGCCAGGAAGAACACAATAATAAAGCATGCTTGCAGGACTTTTTTTTTTCCCCTTGAGACATGGTCTGATTAAGTAGTTCTGGCCAGTTTACTCACTCTGTAGACCAGGCTGTCCTCAAACGCAGACATTATGCCTCTGCCTCCTGAGATTAAAGGTGTTGACTGTCATGCCCAGCAAACATAATTTTCAAAACAGTTTTTATTCCCCCAACCTAAACTATCAGTAAGAGAAAGGCTGCCTTTTTCTGTTAAGTTCTTCATAGCAACACACTCACTACTGCTTGCCAGGTTATGTATTAATGCAGTATCTGGTGTAGAAACTGACTGTTTTGCCCTGACTTAGATCACTGTGCTGTGCTGTTCTAAAGATGCTGTCTTTCCACTGCCACAAACTAAGGATTCAGACGAAGAGAAAATGAACAAACCCTGCACATGTCACGTCTATTTTAGCACAGACATTAGGAACTCACTTTCCTAAAAAGCTCAATTTTAATTTTTTTCTTTTTATGTGGCAGCCAGAAGTCAACTTGTACGGGTGAGCTCTCTCCTTCCACCACGTGGGTCATCAGGTGTGATGGTGGGCACGGTTACATGCTGAGCACTGCCACCTACTCCTGAGAACCCTGTTTACTCACCCCACTGTGCTCATGTTACTCTCTCCATCGCTCAACAAGCTTCCCTGGTCTTTGAGTAGAGCCTGCACTTTTCTATTTATCTTGATTCTTAGATCTCTATGTCTGATTACTCCCTTTATCTACTGTTCTTTTGTGTTATTTTAAATTTAATATTTATATGCGTCTGTATTACTGATTTTTAGGTCTACTAGAACATAGCTACTGACTCAAGGAGATAAAAGCATTCCTTCTTCCAGAGTTAATATCAAGGATTAGCTGCAGAGTCCTTTGCTCTGACAACACTCACATTGGTCTTTGCAGCATTTTAAACCAGTAAATTTCTTTCCCTTCCTTCCCCCGCTTCCTTTTTTCTACCCTGGCTGTCTTAAACCTTACTCTGTAGACCATGCTCGCCTATAACTCAGAGATTCACCTGCCTCTGTCTCCTAAGTGCTGGGATTAAAGGCATCAGTTCTTATGCTGACAAAGTATCCAACTAGCACCCCCAACATTTTAAGAGATTTATTAACTGGGAAATCTCTGTCTTCTGACACTATCTTATTCATCAATTAAATTATAAGACTGGTAAAATTGGGGACATGAAGAATGTAGTGGACAGGCCCACCAACCAGAACAGGAGTCACACAGTAAAGACACAGAAGCCCCAAGTTTAGGGGCAGGCAAACTATGCCTTGGTAGCTGCCATCGGCAAAACTTAAGTTGTTTATTTTGTAAATAAAGGTTCTAAATTTAATCTCGATTCAAAAGCTGACAGAACCTGACCTCACACCACAGATATCTATCTGGTGGACAGGGAGAATGATTGCATTACTGGTGAGCATAATTTAAAGTGATTATTTTACTTCCCTGTTAGGAAACAACTCTGATATAAAAACAGATATAGAAACACATCATTCTATGATATGCTTCACCTTCCACACCCAGCTCTGGTCCTACATACAGAATTCAGGGCTCTACACATGCTAAGCAAACTCTCTACTGTAGCGCCAAATCCGAATGCAATGCTCTTAAAAGCCAGGTGTGGCGGTTTATAACTACAATCCTAACCCTCAGCACTGAGGAAGGAGGGATGCTGTGAGCTCTGGTAAACCTTGGCTATGAGATGGCTCTTCAGGGGAAGCATTTGCTGTCCAATGTGGTGATCTGAACTTCACCAGAGCTGGCCTGACGAGCATCTCTAGTCTATGGGAACAGCAGACAGAGAGTAGACTGTCTCTAGTAGTCCAGGGCCAGACACCCAAAGGTTGTGCTCTGATTTCTGCACAGGTGACCATATCCCCCACCCTAAACAAAGCAAACACACTGCTACAAAATTAAATAAAAAGTTGTTCAATTAAGGTAGGGAACCCTCCTCCCCAAATTAAAGGCACTAAAATAATTACTGTTTCTCATATAAGCCATAAACAGCAATCTTAAGATGAAGTAGTGTTTTCCCTTCCCTGAGCCTTTTAGGGTTCGTACACGGGGAACTGGGACAAGAAAGAGCAGATATGGGAGTTTCCTGAGATCAGTAGCAGACTTCACATGTCACTCAACAACGACTAATCAAGAGCAGGGCAGTTTCTGTGCAGAAGAGAGCTAAACAGCAGCTTGCCCGCAGGGATGCTCACAATCCAGCGACTCTGGTATGTTCCCAGCACTGAATCAACATGCAGGCCCAGAGTGGGAAACCTGATCTACACAGCATAGACAAGGAAGATCTAAGTCAACATGCACTTTCAAGTATTCTCACTAAAACCGATTTCTAACCTTAGACTTTCTTGGTTTTCCACCACACATATATTAAAGGCTAAATGAGTCAGACAAAATTTTTCTGGGCCTGGAATTAAGGGTCTTCCACCTGCTGGAATGACTACAGTATTTACCACATGGATAGCATTTAAGATATATTTCTCTGTTAATTTAATTCCAAATAATTGATAGGATCTTTCGTTAATTCTAATATTCAGAAACTAGTAATATTCTACTTAAAAAAAACCAAATACTATAATTACTCAGTACTAATACTTTGATAAAAACTGGTAAAAGTTTATTTAATTTAACCTAAACCACTAAAAAATGCTAATCTACTGAATTTAGTTATATTCAAAGTATAAATTTATAAATCTAAAAAAGTCAAGGAAGATTGAGTTATGTTAGAGAAGGGTCAGGAATTGCCTGATAGAAAGCTACGGGCTTATCTTATTTTTAAGTATATGGGTGTTTTGCCTGAATGTCTGTATACCACATATGTGGAGTGCCTGCAGAGGCCAGAACAGGGTGTCAGATGCTCTGGGACTGGAGTTACAGCCAATTGTGAGCAGGTGAGTGCTGGGAATCAAACCCCAGCTACCTAAGGAACAGCCTTACTTGCTGAGCTATCTTTCTAGCCCCCAAGTTTACTTTAACACAAGTCTAGGGATGCTGCCCAGGGTCACCTTGTTATGTGAACTTGCATGAACGTGACCCAGGTGCTTAATTTGAACTGAAAAGTGTAAATGCTCCACAGATTCTCAGGTTACACGTTTTGTGTAGTTCTGAAAGCAAACATGGGCTGGGAGGCTTGCTCTCATTGTTCTCATGCCTGGTAAGAACCAAGACTCTTCATGTTAAGAGAGTCCATGCACAAGGATTTCATATAAAAGTGGTACCTGAAACTGCTGCATGCAGCTACCATTAGATGACTAAGATGTTCAGAGGCTTCTATCTCTACTACATAGGCTTACTCTTCAAAAGAAGTTTCCATGTTTGCCAAGTATAGTGAATCCAAAGCTAGTGTTGCCAGGACTTCTAGAATGTTAAGGAAAGAAATGAAGGCTAACAATAAAGATAGGAACTAAGCAGCAAGATACATTTCCAACTGTTGTTTCTCCGAATCAAACCCAAGTCTTGATGAGTTTCCAAAGTAATCTCAGAGAGATACCTTATTTCCAAAGAGCCTCTCACAAAAAGATGTTTTTAATGAATGAGTCCTGGTTTTACAGTGAGAGTTTGGATAGCAGGGATACATGTTCTAGAATAACTCCAAAAGAAAAAGGGAATGTATGGGAGGTCAAGGACAAGGGACCCAGAAGAATATTTCACCGGCTACAAAAACCGATGGGCATCATTTCCTACATGGAGCAGCTTCTAAGACTGGCTCTATTTGCATTGACTCTACAACCAATTTAGCAAAATGAATAGAATGTAACATAACCTCTCTGAACTGGAAATTAAAAGTTTGCTACAAATTTATAGGAAAAATGCAGCCAGAATTCCAAACAGACTTATAATCAATGCCTTATACTCTTTCAACCTGTATTACTATTTCATTTTAAAAATATCACATATGGATACATTTTTAGTTAAAAAACCAAAAACCAACCCCCCCCCCGCATGCTTTCCCTGCAGCTTATTTCATACCAAGCGGTTTCCTTTATCATTTTCTAGTGTCAGTACTCCCTCTAGAGGCAGAAAACACGAAGGAACCACCAGGTCTACCACTGTGCTTGTAAATGGTGTCTACGGAGGCACTTGCCCACAGGTGAGATTGAGTGCATGTGCAGAGGATGATGCCAGGTGCCTTCCTTTCCTAGGCTGCTCCTCATCTATTTTCTTTACCAAATTAACCGTCTCCCTACTCCTTACAGATTTAACTCTCACAGGTTCCGAGGACAAAAGCAAAAGTAAAAAGCAAGCTAAATTTTTTTTTGTGTTAAAAAAAAGTTAATCCTGAAACTTTCATGATAAAAAGTGGCTTTCCGGCCTTTTATCCCAGCACTTGGGAGGCAGAGGCAAGAGAATCTATGAATTCGAGGCCAGCCTGGTCTACAGAGCAAGTTCCAAGGATAGCTAAGGCTGTTACACAGAAAAACCCTGTCTCAAAAAACCGAGGGAAAAAAAGTGGCTTTCCTATTGCTACTGAGATACCCAAATGAGGTTGTCTATATGTACTATCAAGGACCATGGCTTAGCCTATGAAGATCATGTAGCCGTTTAGCAGATAGTTTTGGAGTATCACGGCAGCCCAAGTCTAGAAAGCAGTTACACAAGTAACAGGTAATAGGTTCAACATGAAGGCTGACCTAAGACTCTCACAACCCTAAAAAATGTGAGTGACATCACACATACTATCATGGAAGGCTTAATGTTTGGTCAAGTAGACCGTAAATAAATGACAGAAGACTCAAAGTTTTACTTACTGCCCCCCCCCCCCTTTGGTTTTTCGAGACAGGGTTTCTCTGTGTCTTTGGAGCTCACTCTGTAGACCAGGCTGGTCTTGAACTCAGAGATCTGCCTGCCTCTGTTTCCTGAGTGCGTGAGTCACCACTAACTAGCTAATTTATCCTCAACTGTGGAGCACGTTATAATTTCTTGGGGAGCAATTTATACTTGGGCCTCATCCCAGAAAATAAAACAGAGGATCTTTTTTAGTGGAGCAGGGTTTTTCAGTGGTTGGAGAAATCTATTCAGTCCAAACTACTCATAAGACAAAGAAACCCATATAGGAGTTGAAGGGGCAGACCAAAATGATCTAGAGATGGAAAAAGGAAAGTCTAAATCACTAAACTACACCAGGGGCCAACAAGAGTAACTGCTGCTCCAGCAAAAGGACAAGAGATGGTGAGGAGGTGGACCTCCGTGTGTTCAAAGCCAGCATGGCCTACAGAGCTAGTTCTAAGACAGCCAGAGCTACAGAGAAAAATCCTATCTTGAAAAACAAAACAAAAACCCAAACAAACAAATGAGATGGCAAGGCTAGTTAGAACTGTTCCTGGCCAAATTAAAGGCAGTCATTTCCTTCTCTGTCTTCCAACTCACAGCTACCTTCCTGTCTTGCTCTACACCTTGGTAAGGTCTTATCTCTTCAGCTGGGTTCAGTACGGTGGGCCTCAGAGAGTTGCCACAAAGCACCTGTACCATGGTATCACATGTCATCCTATCACTCATCTGCACAGAACCCCAGGAAACATCGGCTGCATCTCCGGCTTGCTCAGAAACCGCGGAGGTGGAAGACAAGCCAGGAACTTCTCACAAGCAGGTTCTCTGGTAAGGAAACGACTCTTATCCTTTTCTGCCCATTGTTTCTAACAGGTAAGTAAGTAGAGGTGCACAGAATTTCCTCAGCAATGGCTTACCTGGTCAACGTCAGCATTTCTTGGAAGAAAATACACAATATTATTAGTGATCTTCTGGGAAAGCCTAAAAATTTCAAAGGTGAAAAAGAGTTAAGGATAAAAGGCCATTTCTGAGCAGAGAGATGTTCATCATGTGTCACAGATCAGTGCATCTTGGGAAGTGCCAACAAGGCACAGATTAAACCCAGAGAATTAGAGACAAGATAGCACAGATGGGTTAGAAGATCTGGCTGCTTTAGCATAAGGCAGTGTGAGCTGAAGATCACAACTCACAGACCTGCGGTTTGAAGAAATTTTCAATCTGTACTAATTCCAATTCCAAAGAGTAAACACATCTCTTTATTCTCAAGGCAGGTTCCGTAGAGGCAGACCTAGACCTTGGGCAGTTCAGCTATGCAGCTTCTGTATCAATCAGTCACATCCTCAATCCTTCTTCACAAAACCCTAGCAAACACCACTGTTGTGTCCATTTCTCAGGAGCTACAGCTGGGCTCCTGTTTCACAACAGTGAAATTAAATACTAACAGGGGAACCGTATCTATAGGTCAACCAACACATAGTTTTTACATTTCATGTCTTAAAAGTTTTAGCTATTATTATTAGAGTGTGTGTACAGACAGAACTTCCTCGGTGTACCAGAGGACAATTCTCTTCTTTCTCTTGCCTTTACCTGGGTTCTGGGTCTCAAACTCAGGTTGCCAGGTTTGTGTAGCAAGCGCCTTTACCAGTTGAGCCATCTAGTTGGCTCCACACAAACTGTTTTCTGTGTAAAATACAATGGAATTATCAAATGTGGATTAGCTAATACATTTCCTCTACATGCACACACACACACACACACACACACACACACACACACACACACACTTTTCCTCTCTATAAGCATTTATATAGACTGTTAGGACTTCCAAAGGATATCCATCAGGAAACATCATCGTCCTAATGTCGAAGGTCTCTGCAGTAGCATAATCTGGTCCCCCCCAAGGCGGGCTTAGAAACACAACATCAGCCTTTAAACAGGGAGCCAAGAGTAGGAAATCTCCACAGATAAACTCTATGTTATCCGCTATTCCATAAACTTCAGCATTATTACGAGCAAGATCAATTTTAACTGGGTCGATATCAATGGCAATCACTAAAAATCAAGAAAAAAGAAAGTCAGTTGACATTGAGAGTTCATCATTCTAGAAATGTGGTTTTCTGAATAAAATGCCCCAAACAAGAATTAACCATGATCTACAGAACAGGTTTCATGCTGTCTTGCCTAGCCATCATCCAAAGCAAGTGGCAGCAGCTGCCACAAAACATGGAGGTCTTAGGGGGGTGAGAGCTATACACAGTTGGAACAGTAAATTCTTACAAATGTTACTACTTGCATGCAAAGCCTAATGCTGGCGTTAGAAAAGACCAATGTCCTTAAGATGATTCCACATTTCCAGCCCCACAGGGCAGAGTCTAGGTCATCACAGCATCAGGAAGACCCAGTAGTGACCACTTGTTTTCCTTTCTTTTCAGGGGCTGGTCACTTGTGAGGGTGAGTGATAAAATGACACCAAGAGGTTGTAGAGCAGTGGTTCTCAACTTCCTAATGCTGCAACCCTTTCACCCACTCCTCATGCTGGGGTGACCCCCACATAAAGTTATTTCATTGCTATTTCATACCTGGAATTTTGCTACTGTTATAAACTATAATGTGAACATCTGATGTGGTATCCCTGAGAACTGCTGCCACAAAGGGCGTAGACAATGAGAGTGCAGCAGTAGCCTTCCTTTAGGACCCACACTGACATCGTCCTCCATCAAAAGTGCGGTAAGGTACACAACTTGGCCACAAACCTCCATTAAGAAACCAATGTATGATATGCATGCCTTCCATGATATTTAAAGAAAATTTCCAGACTTTATTTATTATGGTGCAGATATATTAACCATCTTATGACAAAATGCTATAAAGGAATGAGTTTGATAACTCTGGAGGAAAAATATCTTCCATGAAACATACATGTGGCTTATCTAAAAATAATCTGAGAATTTTGAAATATTGACTTAGTGGAAAACAGAATTATTATTATCTGGTAAATGTGAGGACTGCTTTTATCTGGGTTACTGGGAGACCAACCATGTGAAGCTGGCAGATGTCATGCATGCCAAGAGCACTAGAGTAACAGAATCAGGTCACAGCACATCACTTCTTGTCTTAAAACCAATGGGCAAATACACCTTGTCATTTTCTGACTTCTATATTCTGCTCTCAGATGACTATTTTGCTTTCCTAATTAACATTAAAAAGTTCAAACCAGTTAATGAAATTCTGCCGAAATCCACTAAAATGAAAGCCACAAGTACTAGTGGGTATAATATGAAGATGATGTGGGAAAAGTATCTTAGAGTATGATTTGGCTTTTTATCTCCAAAGCGCTACACTATAATAGGAGCCACAAACCCAGTGCACTGCAGGCAAGGGCTTTCTTTACCAGGCTACGTCTTCAGTCCATCTTAAAAACCAACAACAACAACAACAACAAACCGAAGGGGGAGGGTGGTGGGGAGAAGAGGAGAGAAGCATGGTCTCCTGTAGCTCATTCCAGTTTCAAACTTGCAACCCACCTTTCTGTGTCCCGAGTGCTCATATGCAGCACCATGTTCCGTGAGAACATTACATTCATTTTTATAAGTGTTAATTTATTTATGTGCGCGGTGGCAAAAGTCCTTGCCCACCAAGGAACCTCACTACCAAACAGTCCATTTTTAAACAAAGCCTTTGTTTCCTGAGAAAAAGCACATCACACATCTGATAGTAATTGGCAGATAATACGGTGGAGATTTTTTTCTCCTGGTTCCATGGTCAAACAACCATGAGGATGGTATACTATTTAAAGAATTTTTGGAGCTCTGGGATTTTAAAGTTGTAAAGCATCACAAGACTACGTGAATTTAACATGACCTTCAAAGCCAAATGATGTCAAGTCATAAAGCTCCCGAGTCAGAGCTGAAGCTTGGTCCCCTACATTGTTCTTTGATTCTAAAGAACCACAACATATTTTTGTTTTTACAGAGTGCTAGAATCTTGGCTCCAGCGATTAGCAGGTGTTTGTAAAATCCTGTGCAATTTTTTATCTTTTTACATTTTAATCTATCTGTGAAATGAGAGACTATAAGACATAACTTATGACTGCTGACTAAATATTCACAAATTAAGCGCTTATTAAACATATTATGCAAGATGAACAATAAACAGCTAACTATTGCTTTAAATATTCAGCATGAAATTATCAATTATATGTTAAATTTCACCAAAGAAATGAAAAAAGTAAACATATTCACAGTATAAGTTGGAAATAAAAACAATTCTCTGCCACGAATGACCAGATTACCTCTCTTCCCTGCTAAGGCGAACTGAATGGTATTTCCTCCAACCCCACAGAAAGCATCCACTACAATGTCACATTTGAAGGACTGACTGACACGACCAGCAATGTGCTCAGCAATCTTCTCAGGGGTAACTGAAAACCAGCCCTCTGCAAAGGGAGAACACGTTTAGAAAAACACTCATTTCCAAGACTTCAAGCATGGAAAAGAAAACACTCACCTGGAGGAAAGAAAATACCCGCCTCCCTTTCTACCAAAAGACCCTTCTTTTTGAGATAGAGATTGAAAGTTTCTTGTTCCCACTACATAAAACTTTAAATGGCTCTTCAATACTTTAAGAATTCTAAACTCCTTTTAAAATTTTATCCATCTTTTTCCGAGTGTTTTTTTGCCTAATAAAATTCCTGCATACTTTTCTGTACCACACACTGTTTACAAACAGTATAAGGGGCACAGAATCATCTACACTCCACAGCAGACCTCTTGATTTGGATACTTAACAAAGACGGATAGTCTCAATATGAAAGTGGGTGTCAGTCTGTGAGACTGTTAAGATCAGAAAGAAAATTCAATGAAGAATTCAAGTTTTCAGTGCTAATTCATTCAATTATAACTTTCTGCATTAGGTGTATCTTCATCAGATGTTTTTTAATCACCTATATACTTTTGCTACTTTGCATAAGATGCTACAAATATAGGTTAAACCTGAAGTTAAAACAAAGATAGCTGTATGGATGTAACTGAGTGATACTGCACAGAACCGACCGTCATTCTTTGAAAGAATGTGCTGGAGGTGTGAGTGCCGCAGAGGTGGAGTACCTGCCTGGCAGAGGTGAAGCCCTGGGCATGGGAGGCTGAGGAACCGTGATAAATCAAAGGAAGCTAAGGAGACATGACAACAAATGGGTTATAGAGATAACCGTCTTTGTTTTGTTTTCTTGTGGTACTGCGGACTGATCCCAGGACTTTGATTATGACAGAAGAACATCCTGTTCTTAGTAAATGCACACTAAGTTAGTAATGGAAGGTACCATGATACACGCAACTCATCAGTAAACGACAGCAGACTCAGATGAACATTGTAAATGTTGGAAATGGCTGAATCCAGGTAAAAAGGATGTGGCAATTTCGTTTTGCAACTTTTCTGTAATTTTTAAGTGGCTTCGAAATAAAGCTAAACAACACACACATATTTTATTTACCTTTGTCCAACTTGATCCCATCATCAAAACGAGAAAAGAGCCTGTATCTCTGAGCCCAGTATTTTGCCAGCTCTGGAACAGAGGCTATTTCGGGTGGCAGGTCATTTAATTTTTTGCTCTTGTTTTTCTTCTTATTTTTTTTCTTCTTCTTCTTCATTTCAACTAAAATAAGATGCAGACAATACATATCAGACCACGAGAACAGAACAAAGCAGTTCACAGAGTTCACAAGAAGCAGTCACATCAAACTATCACAATTTTGGCCTGTCACAGACATATATACTGTGACACTCTCAGAAAAGCATAAAGACAAAACACCAGCACTTCAGGTCCTCGCCGGCTGTCATCGACTGGCTTGAGAACTTGGCTTCTACGCTCTAGTATCTTACTCCTCCAGAAGGAATGGATGGATGAATGCATGGTCTCGTGCTAACTTCACTTATAGCAAAGATGGGAGATAAAGGCTGAACATCCGAAATCCCCCAAAACCAGAACCTGGAAATATATCTGGTCCTGCCATGTCGTAGACAGGACACCAATCCATATAGGAAAGCACCAGCACAGGCCTAAACATTATCTGCAGCACAACAGTGATTTAGCTGGTGACTTACAGAAAATGTAGCCCCCTCTTTTTTTTTTTTTAAACTTCTTCTTGTGTTGCTGCTGTCCTAGGGAATTGAACTCAGAACTTTGTGGTAGGCAAACACACTGACAGAGCTACATGCTTAAAAATCTTTCTTTTTAATTTCTATTTTGAGTCCAGGTCTGGGTAATTTAATTTGTCCAGGCTAATGCTGAACTTTTGGTCCTCCTGCTTTAGATCCTGAGAAGCAGAGGTTGTAGATGTGTGTTTAGCTCTTTTTACTTTAAGACAAAAATTTTTTCAAGGCCCACTGAGTTCTAGCTATATAAATTCTCAAGAATACAAGATGTCTCAGAAGTATGGTCAGGCTCCAGCTGATAATTATTTAAAACAACGAGTAGTTGCTGATTAGGTTCCAGTCTTCAGAAGATCAGAAGCAGCAATGCCTGCAGACGGAAAGCACCGCCACAGAATACACACAAGATCGTAGCAGACAAGGACTAAAGCTACTGCCTAGAGTGTCAAGGATCAGCTGCAAACAGCTGAAGTGTTAGGACACCCCCTCAGCAGGCTACTTGAGAGGTCAAGAACAAAGCCTCTACAAGGAGCACGTGCACGTCAGCTGTCACCGCATTGGTAAGGAAAAGCCGTAATGCCTGAAGCCTACACTTAAGAAGGCAGGAGACAGGTGACACGGGATTTAGGGCTCTGTCTACCCACACGAGAGCAAGGAATCAACTGCGCACGCTGGTAGTTTTATGTCAGCTCGACACAAGCTGGAGTCATCGCCGGGGGGGCCCAACTGAGAAACTGCCTGCAGGAGATGGGGCTGTGGGCAAGCCTGTAGGTAATCTTCTTAATTACTGATTGATGTGTTAGGACCCAGCCCATGGTGGGTGCTGCCAGCCCTGGGTTGATGGTTCTGAATGCTATAAGAAGCAGGCTGAGTAAGCCAGTAAGCAGCAATCTATCAATTTCTGCCCTGTTTGAGCCCCTTCCTGCCTTGGCTTCTCTCAAAGCAAAGCACTGTGACTCAGGACAAGTAGCCCAAATCAACCCTTTCCTCCTCTACTTGTTTCCGCTTTGTTGTTCCAACAAGGGAACAGTAACCATCACTAAGACACTAAGTACTCTAATGAACAGTAAAGGAAAGAAGAGTCACAATAAAGATAGTTGCTTCAGAAGGACAGATGTGAACACTAGACTAAGTAAAAATGTTTACCTGCCATGTTTCATCAAATACTTTCTTTATAAAAGGTCTTCATGAAAATGTTAGTTTTCATATTAGCGCCAACTAATATGTTTCGTTAATGTTCCATCAAAAAGTCCCAAATCATTACAAAAAAATAACTGTTAAGAAGAAAATGTGTGCCTCCCTAATTTCAGGAGGAAAATGCCACTGCCAACCAGGGACAGAGTGGCAGCGAAGCTCAAAGTGAAAAACGCTCACAGTGTCAAATCATAGCCAACTAGCTCATTCACACTAACAGGCCTCCTCTCCACTTAAAAGTGTTTAAAACAAATCCGAAGGCATAGATGCTATAAAAGAGAACAAATGAAACATAAAAAAGGCCTTAACTAGCCGGGCGGTGGTGGCGCATGCCTTTAATCCCAGCACTGGGAGGCAGAGGCAGGCGGATCTCTGTGAGTTCGAGGCCAGCCTGAGCTAGTTCCAGGACAGGAACCAAAAGCTACAGAGAAACCCTGTCTCGAAAATCAGGAAAAAAAAAAAAAAAAAAAAAAAAAAAAAAAAAAAAAAAAAAGGCCTTAACTGGCCAGAGCTGCAAGGAAAGGGTACTGATTCTCACCTCCTGTTTCCGCTTGGGGAGAGTCAGCCATTTCTTCAGGTACACAGTCCTGCATCTCTGGAGCAGTTGTGGAAGCTCCTTCACTCTTTTCTGCTTCAGGTTCGCTGGCTGAAGAGATGGCCTGACATGTGTCAGGTTCTGATTCTCTGGCCTCCATCAGGTCGTCGGCTTTCTCCAAGGGCGTATCTTGCTCCTCAGAGTCACTGCTTGTGCAAGTGTCTTGTGTCTTGTTATGAGAAAGCGACTCCTGGGATGGCTCCTCATCCACTGGTTCATGAACCCATTTTAGGAATTTCTCCACCTGCAATGTGAAGATTCCATAACAAATACCAACTAGGTGTAAGGAAGAGAATCTTTCCCTTTTAGCCACGTGTGATCTGATTAACAAGCAGTCCTAACTATTAGCTCAGAGAAGTACAACG
Organism: Alexandromys fortis; assembly: GCF_014885135.2. Taxonomy (NCBI): domain Eukaryota; kingdom Metazoa; phylum Chordata; class Mammalia; order Rodentia; family Cricetidae; genus Alexandromys; species Alexandromys fortis. The sequence goes on from NW_026067897.1 coordinate 10,358,491, forward strand.
TATCAAACAAGCTACAAGTACTCCTGGCTATTTGGAATTCAGGAGAACACCTAGTGACCATACAAAGAATTCCTTTAAAAGATTAAGAACTCTTAAAAATAGAGCCATGCTAGGAAATTATCATCACAAATATACCTACTCAGTTATTCACTGGTTTTTATATTTTTAAGAGCTTTCTGCAATGGCCAAGCTGCAAACCATGTCACATGTTACATAATATCAACAGAATAGTGCCAACTTGTCTTAAAATCAGAGGCAGGAGAGATGGGCGAGGATGAGATGCTCAGTAGCTAAGAGCACATGCCGCTCTTGCAGATGTAAGAAAGGGCCATTAAAATATTCACTAAAGTATCACCAGCACTGATCAATCTGAAATATAATAATAATAATGATGATGATGGAACTACCTATCAACTTGTAGCATGCTTTGTCAGAATGCTGAAGTCGGAAAGTATAATACACCCTGAGACTACTACAAAGACCTTCAGAAGCCTGAGACTGTGCTCCCTGCCCTTAAAGGGTGACAACAACATCAATGGCCCCTCCCCAGGGAAGAACATCAGTCACATGATTCTCTAACTTGTTTTCTATTTCTTGATAGCAAAGACCAGGAGGGATCTTGAACTTTGCGGTTACAGTGAGAATCAAATATGTGGGCTTGTATGCAACACTCTTGGGTCAAGTCTGATTTCCAAGTGTGACCAATCTTGGATGAGTTCAGATTCCACTTTGTGTGATACAGGTCAAAAAACTTCCCCTTGTCCTTGCCTGTACTACATGGGCAAAACAATCTAGCTGGCTTACCTTCTTAGGTGCTCTAATGTTGCAGTTTCAAACACCTTTCTTCACATTACCTCAATTTCCTCCCCGCTCCCAATCCAGTCTATGTAATATATACCTTCATAAAGCCAGAGATCAACAATAGAGGTACCCCTCGATTTTGAAGGAGGAGCCAAGTTACAAACTGTGATTGTGTCAGCCAGGGCAAGCGCGTGCACACCTTATTTCGCACTTTACTCTTCTTGAGAAGGGGTTTCCCCAACTCTTCCGTGAACCGGATGTGTTTGTTCTTCACAGTCATCTGCTTGCGCATATCCAGGTACTTTGACTTGTATTTCAAGTTCTTCTCTAGATATCTGACCTGCCGCTGACTGAAATTTTGGATTCCACCATATCTGGATCAGACCAAAAGAAGTGACTCACATGTTAAATTCTAGAAAAACTTTCCCATATAGAAAAGCAAACAACAAAACCCCCAAAATCAAATTAACCAAAATTAATGATTTTCATTAGTATTTGCTTGTTTTAAGCACCATTTTAATCTTCATAAATTTTGAAAATGAGATCACATATTGCCTACAGTTTCTTACACTAATGATTAGACTAGCAAGCTGATTTTTTTTCTGTTTGAGATAGGGTTATATGATGTAGCCCAGGTTTGTCTTAAGTTCTTGATTCTCTTGCCTCAAATTCTTGAAATCTGGGATTATAAGTATACACCACAACTAAAATACATTTCTACTGCAGATTATAAAGTAGAAACTCTAGCCGACTGCAAAAACAAAACAAAAATGCATTTCCTTGTTAGGGAAACTTTCCTTATAGTGATGACAAAGGCTTTTGCAGTGGCATTTCATTTGTATTTTAATAAAGATTGCCTGAAGATCAGAGAGTAAAACAGCCCCACCGGTCAGTCTTACAGACCAGACAGTGGTGACACACACCTTTAATCCCAGTAGCCACACTAGTTTGCCACTGAAACTGGGCAGTAGTGGTGCACACCTTAATCCCAGTCCTACAGAGGAATATAAGGGGATGTGGAGGAGACAGCTCTCAGACACAGTCTCATTCTGAAGTTCCCGGAGGCAGGATTGCCATTTCGGACTGAAATAGAGGTAAGAGCAAGTGGCTGGCTGTTTTGCTTTTCTGACCTTCAGGATGAACCCCAATATCTGTCTCTGTGTTTTTATTAATTGTGCTACAGGCTTCAAAACATATTTGGAGATGTTCCAATTAATGTAAAGATTCCCCTCTATATGCTGTGAATAGCACTGGTTAATAAAAACAAAAAACTGCTTTGTACCTATAGCAGGGCAGAACAGAACTAGGCGGGGAAAACTAAATTAAATGCTGGGAGAAAGAAGGGTGGAGTTAAGAGAGAAGCCATGTAGCCCCACTGGAGGCAGACTGCTGAAACTTTACCCAGTAAGCCACAGTCACGTGGTGATACACAGATTAATAGAAATAGGTTAAACTAAGATGTATGAGTTAGCCAATAAGAAGCTAGAGCTAATGGGCCAAGCAGTGATTTAATTAATATAATTTCTGTGTGGTTATTTTGGGGCTGAGCAGCCAGGTACAAGGGGCCTCCATACAACAAACAACAGCTTAGTCTAGAGAAGATCTGATTCCATTGCTGAGTTTTTATCTGTCGGCCACAGTTTTCATTGATGTATCAAGTCCCACAAAATTTCCTCAAGTCATCATAAAATAATCTTTCTCTTTTAAATAGAATTCTATTTCTAAATAGAAAAGACAAAAGTTAAATCCCAGGCAATAAAATTTACCTCTGTAAGTGTATACTACCAAGAGCTAAACAGCAGTTTAAACTAGTTTTATATGCATTGTAAAACTGCACCCTCTTTAGCCTAATGTGACTATACAAGCTACTACTGTCTTTTGTACCTAAGAGGTGACTTTAGAAGTGACTTACTGATTTTAGCTTTAAGCATGTATTTTTGAACTAATCCGGAGTCAATTTATACACTAATCATGAAGCCATTCTCATTTTCTTTCCCTGCAGAATTCATGATACACAGGTTATTTCCTAACACATATGTGACTCTAAGTCTGAACCCTTAGAAACATGTAATCAAAGAACAGGGAAAGCTGACTTCAATAGTACATACTGAGTTTGTCTTACCCACTCAGCTAAGTCTTGCTGTCATGAGATAAAATCAGTTATTTCGCTTTAACATCTGGGCACTGAAACCTAGAGAAAACTTAGGTTTCTAGACACAAATTTTCACAGCTATTACACATTTTGTTTATGTGTAATAGCATAAGATAAGCAACAACCCAAATGCCCTTTAAAAGGCAAATGACTGAACGAGTTTTGGTATCGCCACACAATGTACTGACCTTGCCATCAAGGAGAGAACAATGGGATGCATGGGTAATAGACATCATGCTTTGATCTTAGGGAATAACCTGGATGGTACTACTGTGGATGGGGAATTAAATACGATACATTCACTAAAAGGATTAGGTATAAATGCTGTGTGTGTCAGAAAGAAAGGGAAAACAGCATTTAGCTGTGCAAAGCAAGCTGTGAACTATGCATTACGCATCCTACTTTAAGTAACCTATGTACCTAGTTATGAAACATCGGAATTTTCATCTATTGGCTACATGGTATGCTTCCTAGTCTTTAGAAGCACAGAAGGGTCGTGCAACAAGATGCCAGGTAGGAACCTTAATTAGAAGTTCTAACATCTGAGCTTAAGCCCTTTGTGAAATGTGATCTAGATTGGTCAAAATGTCTGTGACCTCCAGCTGCTTATCTGTGAAACAGAGGAGTAACATTTGGTTGTCATTCAGTGCAACTGAGTTAATACAGTGAATACATCAAATATATAATACGATTTTTACTGTTAATCTTCTAACAGAAGTTGGTGTTGTATTGTATTATTTGCAATGTTATCAATACAGTTCACACACACACACACACACACACACACACACACACACATACTCGACATGAATATCAAAGAGAAGTTATTAGGATTTCTAGAGACAGCTCTTACTTTTGTCCTGAGCCATGCTTGAATCCTAGAAGGAAACCATTGTCATCAACTTCTGTATCTGGGTTTTCATCAATGTCCAATTCATGGCTAAAAAAGCAAAAATAAAAAACAAAAATAGTGATAAGCCACCCCTTCCAGAGTGAACAGTATCACACAAACCTGGAGGTCTACAGAAGGTACTCAATGTACTCGGCAGTGTTTGAAGCATACTAACAAGCATCATACCCTTTCAACTTAGAGATTTTATTTACATTCACATGCATGTGTATCTATCTATGTAGGTGTGTGTGCATGTGAATACAGGTGCCTATGGAGGCAGAGAGTAGGCTCAGGTGCTCTGGAGCTGTTGTGAGCTGTTTGATACTTAGGGTGCTTGGGACCTAACTCAGGTCCTCTAGAAAAGCAGCAAGTGCTCTTAACTACAGAGCACCTCGCCAGTCCCCAGTCCTAAAGTCTTTAAGTATTCTACCTCTAATCCTGAAGATGGTATAAATATTTATTTCTTGGGTTGCCTTTGGAAAAACCCCAGCAAAAGCTGAAGCCTGACATTAATTTTCTGTAGCGAAAATTAAAAAAAAAAAATTGTGAAGTATCAATTGGGCCACTTTTTTTAAATAGAAGAAATGTTACTAGGAATATGATGTGGGGGCTCAGAGGTTAAGAGCACTTACAGCTCTCAGAAGACCAATGTTGTTTCCAGCACCCACACTGAGAAAATCACAACCACCTGGGATTCGAACGCCAAGGAATTTGATGCCCTCTTCTGGCCTCCTTGGGTACCTCACGCACCACCTTCTGAACATACACATAAACGGAACTAGAAAGCAATTTTTAAGTAAGGCTGTGGTGCAGGCGCTAAGTGGCTGCACTTAGAAGACTCTACCACTTGGGCCTGTGATAGTAAATCTTTACTTTCGACTTCATTAACTTGAAACATTTAGAAAACATATCTCTGTCTATGTCTATGAGGGGTTTCCTAGAGTTCTGACAGGGAGGGAAGAACCACTCCAAATGGGGTCTCAGACAGGAGAAAAAAAAAAAAAAGAACTAGTCCTTATCTCTCTCTGCTTATCGCTGCAATGCAAACAGCTGCCTCAGGTGTCTACAGTCAAAACCCCACCGCGTTGCTTCCACCCATATGCCTCCCCTGCTATGATGGGGCTGTACTCAAACCACGAGTCCAAACAAGCCTTTTTTCCAAGCTGTTTTCACCACAGAATCAACAAGCGACTTAAACAGGTGCCTTTAGAAACCCCGATTACAAGATCCATAGATAGCATCAATCAGAACACAGCAAGAAATAACTGTTTGTCTTTCCAAGTAAGCCAAACTCATTACTTTATTGAGTACCTACTAAATATAAGCACAAAGTTCCCCTAGGAACTGGTACCAAATAGCGGACAATTAATAAGCGAAGTTTACTAGGTGAGGTAAGGCAGCAGTAGCAGTGGCATGCTTTCTGAATGAAGTTACTCAGACTTCAGAGTTTGCACGTCACTGGTCTAGATGCTATCTGGAAGATAAGTCTTATGTGGAACACTACAAAGAAATGCAGTATCTCCACCTAATGCTCCAATTCTGTAGTGATCTACCCATTCCTTCTATCTACAGTGCCTGCACTTGGACACACTGGACTTCACAGTATGAACTTCACTAACTACTGTCACACACTGTGGACAGCTCCAGGCAACCTAACAGTCTCATTTTATAGATGAGGAACTAATAAATTTAGAGTTATGATGGGCAGAATTAGGATACGACTGTGCCTAAAAGCCTGGCCCATAGGTCCCCCTTTTGTTTACAGAGTTGCAGGCTAGGTCATGGGTAACTTACCTTCTCTTCACTCGGCTGGGCTTCTGCTCAGGTGGATCATCATCACTCTCATTACCGTCAGCCCTGTTAGGGTATGCTGGATCCTTGCCTGCGTCTGGTCCTGAAGACTCCTTCGACTCTAAGGAGAGAGATTATAGTGCATCTTCCTTGAGGCCTGGCAATTTTTCTATTATCTCCAAAGGAGTAATTATAGCTATGCCTGGTAAGATTAAAGGCTTCATGATCTAACTACATAGTCAGGTATTTTCAGTCCATAAGGCACTGGGTATTTGAACAGTCAATGGTGGTTTCATGTGATCTCATCACAACTCAACTCATTTTAGCGTCCTCTGCTGTATGCAGAGCAATGAGATCACCTGCTAAGAAAGCGCCCGGAACTTCATCTCCCTACCTAAACGAAGCACAGCTGTGCTTTAAAAAAGCAAACTAAAACTACTTTGTCCAGATCTATACAAAGCACTCTACAGGCTATACAACCTTACCTTTCTGGTAACTGCTGGCAGGTATATTCATTTTCCTAAAAAAAATCAATTAATCTGAATGGGTGGGATGGGAAGTATGCATGACCTGAGTGTTGAGGTCACAGGACAACCTGTGGGAGTAGGTCCTCCAACTATGTGGATTCTGGAGCTCAAACTCAGGTTGCTAGGCAAGTGCCTTTAACTGCTGGGCCCTCCCACCGACCTGGCAGGCACATTTCTTAAGGTCAACAGTAGGGAGATATTGGGACATCTTCCAAGAGTCTTGGAACATATTTCCATGCTCCTCCCAGATGTAGCAGATAGGAGTTTATTTCAGATTATTCATTACAACTGGCTATTATTATCTTTTTTATGCGCCTATGGAAAAACACGTTTTTGCTACGTGCACCTGTCCTTGTGATACACTTTGCTCAAGTGACTCTCTTTTATTCCTCAGAGTATAAGCTGTCTGATACTCTAAATAAAGCTGGCTATTGCATGAGACTTAGTAGACTGCTTGATAACCATGACCTGACAGAGTAAGTCTGGACAGCCAGCCTACCTTGAGCTGGTTGGTCTGATGCATTACTTTCCTTGGGTGTTCCATTACTGGGGCCATGTCCTCCAGAGGCAGCACACTCTTTGCCGCTGCCACTCTTGTCACAGTGCATGGAGGACTCTAACTGGCTCTGTTCTACTTCCTCCGAACTCAGAATTATATTGTTAATTCCAGCAAGTATGTCATCGTGATCTTTATCGTTTGAGCCAGAGCTTTCATCATCAGCAGTGTTAGGTGAAGACGAACGAGACAGGAAATCCACTTTCATGCCGCTCTCGTCCCTTCTGTCAGCTTCTGTTTGAGCATCAGCATCTAGACCACTGTCTTGTGAGGCCGCAAAAGTCCAACCCTGAGCTTCCCAATACCGAAACTGTTCCAGATAATACCAATAAAGCTGACTATAATGTTGCTCCCATTCTTCCTTTGTATCGGGGAGGTTCCAAGGTTCAGAAGATTGTGTCTGATCTGGATGCTTTTCCTGCCAGCTTTGCCACAACAGCCCTTCTCCATATTCATTCCAATACCTTTCCCAGTTCTCTGTGACCTCCAGCTTTGCGGACGGTGTAGTTTCAACGGCAAGGTTTCCTGTCTCAGTATCTGTTTTGCTCTGGAGTTCACATGTTCTGTCACAGTGCTCAACTGGCGGGGGGTCATCTGACACTACAGCACCATCGTCTTCACAGTCATCTCTCCACGACTCTCGGATCATTTCATCCAAGTACTTCTTCTGGTGCTTTCTCCTTTTCTGCTTCACTTTAAATTTATTTTTAGTATTCATAGACACCTACATCAGAGCAAGGATAACAAGCCTGAGTCTACTGTAACTATTTTTAGTATTCACAGACACCTACATCAGAGCAAAGATAACAAGCCTGAGTCTATTCGAAGAGTAATATAACCAAAACCACACCCAAACTCCCACGGTGGGTCTTTAATACACAAGCGATTCTTATGAAGAATTCAAGTTACACATGGGATCTATCCCAACTTGCCATTTAGTTATAATATATATGAGTAAAATGTTCTAACAATGAATGAATTTGATTATAAATAAAAACAGAATATGTTACACTGTTTTCTTTGTTTTGAAAAGCAAGACATAGAAATAGTAAAAATAGATTAATACCTCAAAACTCTTATGGGCAGACACTCTTCCAAACTGAATTGGCAATCCCATACTTCTCATGAGTTTGGCCTCTGAATCAAGTTCACTTTCATCTGGGCTCATGTCTTTGCTGTGTGATTCTGTGGTGCCAGGGGAATGATCATCTTCCTCTTCTTCTGTAGCTTGGTCTCCTACAGACAGCATCTGTTAGCTTCATTGTAGGGAAAATGGAAAAGCAGCCTTTCTTATCCCCATTTCAGGATCTGAGATCCAGAACACTTACATGATTTGCCCACACTTGTTTTACATATTAAAAAAAAACCCCAAAACTCAAAAATAAACAAAGTTTCAGGCCAGCTGATCTATATATAGTGACTCTGCCTTAAAAAACAACACAAAAAACACAAAAAACCCCATACACATGTTTTTGACTCAATAAAAAAGAAAAATACTCCAACTTCAGAATTCAGACAACAGAAATAGACATCAATAAAGAAATCTCATGTATGAAATTCTACCAAAGAGCTTCTTCAGTGAGGACAAAAAGACACCTATCTAAGCAGTGAAGGGTATTCCACTAACTATTCCTTCTAACGGAGTTGTGAAAGTCCAGGCCAGCACAGATGTACTAATTCTGTGGTCCTCTCATGAGAACACATCTTCTCAGGTCCAGTAGCAGTCTAGTGCGCACAGAATCCTTATTTCTACAGCACAGTAAGAAACCTCGCTTTATCTTTGAGAAAGTATTCGAAGGCAACTATGACAGACTGTACTGGGGCTGTCTGGCTTTTAACTTGTGCTGCAGTTCTGCTCATTCTGAGAAACCTAAGTTTATGTGGGAGGAGAAACGGACTGGGGAAGTCTGAGAAGGTATAACGTGAAGTTACAGTACACACCAAATTCTGTCTTAGTACTTCAGGCAAAAGGCCGGGTGGAGATGGTTGCTAGGGATTCATCCTAATCTACCTTTACTGTAAAAATCAGACAGAGTTTTTTTCTGTTTTCTGCTTTTCTAAACTTCAAATTCAGGCTGGAGACATGGCTCAGTGGACTGACTGGCTGCTCTCCTGGGGGGTCAGGGCTGGGTTCCCAACCCCAAATGGTAGCCCACACCACCTGTGATTACAGTTCGGGGGACTGGTGCCTTCTCGTTTCTAAGGGTGCTCCATGCTTGCAGCACACTTACATGCATGCAGGCAAAGTACCAGTATCATAAAGAAAAAAAAAAAAGAAAGAAAGAAAAGAAAGGCTTAAAAACGTTTCCCATTCCAGGCTAATAGTTACAAATCAGGAAGGAATGGCGGATAAAGGAAAGTCTAAGCCAAGCCAATACAAGCTACAGGAAAAGACAGCTTTGACGGGGATCTAAAATGTGTACGCACGCAAGTGTGAGGGCAGGGTCTACAATTACAGATTTGCTTACTATTCATGCTATTCACCACTTTATGCCAGCAAGCACAACATATCGGCACAAGTTATATACATAAATATATATAAATAAAAGGGCCGTGCAGTCTTCTTTACATTACCTGCATTATTGTCACTGCTTCTGACATAGTAGCCTTTTAATCCCAAGTTGTATAGTTTTCGATCCCTGTGAAGCAAAATAAATAGTCCATTGGAATAAGTTAACTATAAACCCGGAAAGAAGAATGGGTTAACAGTCAAAGATTAGCTAATAAAATGGTTAAAAAAATAGAATAGTAGCCTGCTAATGCATTTTTTAAAAAAAATATTTATTTGTTATGTACACAATATTCTGTGTGTATGCCTGCAGGCCAGAAGAGGGCACCAGACCTCATTACAGATGGTTGTGAGCCACCATGTGGTTTCTGGGAATTGAACTCAGGACCTTTGGAAGAGCAGGCAATGCTCTTAACCACTGAGCCATCTCTCCAGCCCCTGCTAATGCATTTTTATTACCTACATAGAGGCAATAATGTCTCTCACGGAGTTGTAAAAATTGACTATATAAAACATATGATAGCACTTAGAATTACTAACCTTTAAAATCACCTGGAATTTCTTCTGGATATTAGGGGAAAATATGGTTTTTGGTAACATCTAAATATATTCCAATAGTGGAAAGGTTGAGCTTACACATATAAAGCTGTATGCATACTGCAATGTACTTATAATAGGAGGAATATCTATTACACAATTCTTACTCAGCTTTTCCTCATTTTTAAGGAAATTTTCCTATTTCTAAGTTTTTTAATTACTATAACTGGAATTTCATTACTAAAATAAACCTACAGAACACTATATAAACGTGTACTACACATTGTAGCTGAAAACTACCTCCTCCTGTCTCCTTTCTTTGATAGGGTCTCACCATAGGATCACCCCCTTTGAGTATTACAACTGCTAGGATTATAGGTATGAATGACCATGTCTGGCATTGATACTAATTTCTGGTGAACTTACAACAAACTTCATAAAATAAAACTCTTGTGTGCTTGTTATGAAATATAAGGTGATAGCTACTCACAGAACAGTGAACAGGAAGGAGATAAAGTGCAAATGCTAGTCCCACTATCTACCAGGAACACAAGCACTGTGGGTAAGGAAAGGAGTGGGAACCTCATACAGGCATTAGTGTTTGTTTTGTCTACTGGCACCCACAGATATGGAGTGTCAGTATGATTACCATTATGGCTAAAATGAACAAATAGGGGAACATATTGAGGAAGACAGCTAAGAATTGCCTTGTTAAACGAGGTCAGCTAAGAATATATTGAATACAAGACATTATTTGGAAACCTGAAAGGCTGTGAAGAACCCAAGATATTGGTTCAGTATTATAAACTCATGGCATTACATACACAGCAAGTATAGAAGCAGTTTAGAATGTTGAATGTGTACATATATGCAAACACACACATTCCTATATATACTACAGTTCATATGGATACTGTGTAACTGTACTGAGAAGACACAGGAACAACAAACACAACGAACACACAGGTATTAGTTTTAAAGTTCTGGGACGGTTCTTTTACTAGCAATCTGACACGATTCAGAACCCCTGGAAGGGCCCATGCTTGTGAGGGTTATCTTAATTGCATTAACTGATGTAGGAGGCCTACCCACAGGGGGGTGGTATCATTCCCCAGCACGTCTGATCTTGGGCATTCTGAAGTTTGAAAATGGACAGAATAGCATGCATGCATTCATACTGCCTTTCCCTTCCAACTGTGGTCTGAATGAGACCTGTGATAATAGCCCACTTGGGCATTGTCTCTTATACTATAAATGCAGCTGTAAAGCCTGTGTTCGCTCTCTTGCTTCCAGCTCTCACTTCTGGCTGTTAAGACTCTGTTCCTGCTCCCCCTTCGTGCAGAGGACTGTGATCTAGGATAGTGATCCATAAGTCTCCCCTAAATAAATAGCCTTTTATTATACATAATTCTGAACTAATGTGGGATTATTTTGTATCTTCTGCCATCAGACTGGACTCTGGAGCTGAGAGCTGGAATGAACCCTTTCTCCTCTAAGTTGCAAATATTCCAGTCCATTTTCATCACAATAATGGAAAGAAACTCAAGGCAAGTACTACTACCTACTAAAAGAATCAACTTGCCCGGAGAGCAAGGGCATGTCATGTCATGTGGGCAATAACAGCCACTCCAAAAGGTCTCTCACTGGGAACATTAAAGATCGTATGAAAAGCAGTATCAACAATGGCAATGGACTATAACTTTCAATGAACTAAATGTCAGGCTAGGGAGAGTGTCACCCATCTATAATCCCAGTACCCTGGAGGCTGAGGCAGGAAGAATACACAGGTTTGAGGTGAGGCTAACTTGGGATACATAGTGAGAATCTGTCTTAGAAAAAAAATCTACACCAACATTAAGAAATATGAATATACAGAAATAGAAGAGCACTCCTTACAACGTGCCAATAAACCACAACTTTTAGAAATAGCTGTTGGAGGGGTAAGGTGTTAATGAAGGCTAAGGCTTGTAGGCCTTATTCTAAGCACACAATCTAACATTCATAGTATAGACATTTTGTATTCTGATGAATGGCTCTTGTCCTTTATATGCTCTTCCCTTACTTTACTCTTCTCAATCCAATCCCCAGAGCAACTCATCCTCCCCCATCCCTTTTCTATTGCCGTTTCTAATTTTAAAAATTGTGTTGTGATATGGTCTTACTATAAAGCCTATACTGGGATTCCCCTCTGTATGCTGTGAATATCATTGGTTAAAAAAGGAACTGCTTTGGGCCTATAGCAGAGCTATAGGGGAACAGAACTAGGCAGGGAAAACTAAGCTGATACTGGGAAAAAGAAGGAGGGAGTCAGAGAGAAGTCATGTAACCCCGCAGCAGACAGACACTGAAACTTTAATTGGTAAGCCACAGCCTTGTGGTGATACACAGATTAATAGAAATGGGTTAAATTAATATGTAAGAGTTAGCCAATAAGAAGCTAGAGCTAAGGGGCCAAGCAGTGATTTAAATAATACAGTTTCTGTGTGATTATTTTGGTTCTGGGCAGTTGAATCAACAGGCTAGAAACTACTATATTCTCTTCCCCACTCTAAGTTTGAGTGGTCCTTCTATAAACCAGCTGAATCTTTTAAAAATGTTAATGTAATGGCCGGGGCAAACTGATACAATCATTTCATTCTCATGCTTAAAAGTTTTCTTCTCTGGGGCTTTATTATTTTTGTTTTATTAGTGCAACAGAGATTCACTAGTAAATTTTATGCATTTTAATTCTTTCTTTTAAAAAGTTTTATTAGCATAATCATTGCACATTGACGGATTTCAAATCTACCATCTACTTTCACCAGTAATGTCCCCCATTATCTTTTGCTCCCCTCCCTGCCAGCCACTTTCCTTTTCTCTAGCTGTCCCCAACCTGGATGCTACAGTGGTACAATATTGGCACACATATTGTACCATGCACCAAATACTCCACATTTTATTTCTCATGTCGTGTAGATCCTACATGTGCACACATACATAAAATCTAGACTCTGCATCTGAGAGAAAATGATTATCCACAGTTCACTTGCTTTCAAGAAACAACTTCATTTTCTTTATAGACCACAGCTGATTTACCTGTTCATCTGTTAAAGGATACCTAGACTGACTCCTAACTTGGTTATTGTGACTAGTACTACCACAATATACACAATAAGCAGTTACTTTATAGTATGTGAACTTAGATTCCTTTGGCTCTATTACCAGAAGTGGTCTATCTGGATTACCAGGTAACTTTGTTTTTTTGATGATTTTCATAATGGATGATTCCATCCAATAGTTCTATAGCTTTTCTCACTCAATTCTAGAGAACTGCTAGGACTGTTATTTGTTTTCTTAAGAACAATTATTCCAGAGTAAAATGGAATCTCTAAGTAGTTTGGGTTTTAAATTTTCCTGAAGTCTAAGGATGAACATTTTCCCATGCATTTATTGATAATTTGTATCTAATCTTTTGAGAAATGTCTTATGTGTCCATTTATTGATTAGGTTATTTTGTGTTAATTTCTCGACTTTTTAGTAGAATTGTAAAGTTCTACGCTGTCTTTGAGATACTTCTTAGTTCTTCTGCTGTCAAGGGACACCACGACCAAGGCAACTCTTATAAAATGAAGCATTAATTGTGGGTTTGCTTAGTCTATGACCATTATGGCAGGAAGCAGATGGGAATGTGGCTGGAGAGCTCTACATTCCGATTCTCAGGCAGCAGGTGGGGGGACAGGGACCCAACACATCATGACACACAACACAGATAAGTAGACTGATTCTGACCAGGCCTGGTGTGGGTGTCTGAAACCTCAAAGTTCACCCCCAGTGACACACCTAATGCTTCCCAAATAGTTCCAGTGACTGGATTCAAACACACAAGTCTATGGGGCCACCCTCATTCAAACCACAATACTGTGGCCAAATTGGGTAGGTAGAGGAACAAAGAAATCAGCTCCAGCTAAGAACCCCTGCAGTGCATGCCTGTCACTCCAGGGTTTGGCAAGGACGGTCAATGGCCAAATCAGCAAGCTGAGGGTTTCAGTGACAGACTCCATCTTAAAGGAATAAGGCAGAGAGGGACAGAAGAGAGCAGTAGGCATTCTCCTCTGGCCCCCTCAAGCAGACAGTGTGTGCACCCATTCATATATAAGCTCTGTATACACATATACAACACAAACCCAAACAGAGGTCATGAGCCTGTGGGTGCCACAAAGCTGTGGTTCAATGATCAATGTCCTCTATAGGCTCAGGTATTTGAAAACTGGTCCCCAGGTAGGGGCAGTGTTTAGGAAGGTGGTGCATACTTGCTGGACAAAATGTATCACTTGGGGCAGGATTTAGCCATGCCCACCTCTAGACTGCGTTCCTCTGGTTTCCTGCTGCCGGGCCTCCCATTACGTGCACTGTTCCTCTGGAAAAGTACTCCAAAATAAACTCTTGCGCAAGTTGCTCTTGGTCATGGTGTTCTACTGCAGCAGCAACAAAGTAACCAATATAAATATTGCAGAAGGCAGAGCAGACACTTGTGAGAATCCCAAGTTCTTGGTGTTTCCTTTTCATAAGCAGTCTTCTCTCTAGGAATATTCATGCTTAACCTCTGTGTTAAAATCTTTTAACCTCCAACCCAGCTTCCTAAGATTCTTTTTTGCTTTTAAGTTAAACACTCTGTCTTCATCTAAGTAGCTGTCTCTAAGAAGCCCTCTGGGTGTTGCTGGTAACACAGAATTGTTTTTGCACTTTCTACTCACTGAAACTGACATAAACTTTCTCTACAGACAGATTTCTTTGGAGAAATGGCCTTGGCGAGAGGTCTACAAGAAACAAATGGGGTAAGTGTGAAAAGGAAGAAGCTGTCCTAGCAACCTGAACTCTGAGTAAAGCCTACAGGGAATAAAAGGCAGCCTACGAAGCCGAAGGAAAACGGTCGAAAAAGAGGAGACAGAGAGGGAAGTAGGCAGGGGGTCCAAATATATAAGATGGTGTAGAAGCCTAGACTGTCTCTAATCTATAATTGTGGTTCAATTTTATTTTTTTTTAAGATTTTATTTGTTTATTATGTATACAACATTCTTCTTCCATGTATGCCTGCAGGCCAGAAGAGGGCGCCAGATCTCATTACAGATGGTTGTGAGCCACCATGTGGTTGCTGGGAATTGAACTCAGGTCCTCTGGAAGAGCAGGCAATGCTCTGAACCACTGAGCCATCTCTCCAGCCCATGGTTCAATTTTATGACATGAAATGAATACCCACATTCAGTAGAAACTAAAGTTGAGATTTTGAATTTAAACTATAGTTCATATTTTAGATTTTTGTGACTCAAGGCAAATCTCTTAACTGTACCCACCTTGCAAAGTCAATAACCAAACTATATACTTGCAACACAGAGTGGCACAGAAAGAAAAATGGGGCACAGTGAGGAAACGATGGACCAAAGCAAGACTGTAGGTCCATGTCCTGTGCCTCAAACTTTTAATTTCAAAGGGGGCTTAGATGGGTCAGTCCTCCACCTCCTTGCTGACTGCAACATCCACTTCTTGTGCTATTTCCACACCCTGCATTAAGTCTTGGCAGATGTTTCATGGCTCTAGCATCTTCATGAACTGGGGTCTCCACTAAGGATTCATTTTCACTACAGGCAATGGCTTTTTAGGGCCTTCACTTTGTGCAGTGATTCCAGCCATGTAACAAGTTGCCTGGCTTCTCTCAGAGGCTCTCTGAAACCATTCAGGAAGAATCCAGGACCCCGCTCTCTCACACCTTTCATGACTCCAAAGCTACCACCACATAGAGAACTGCTGCGCTTTGCTGCTTGGCTGGGATGGATCCTGGGCTCCTGGGATCACAACTGCAGCAGCTTTTGTGAGCAGCTGCTTTCCAGGAGCAGAAACCTGAAACCCTTCTCTCTCACAAGTTGGGAGCTGGCTAGGTGAAGCCCATGGCACTCTACTTTGTCCTGGTGCAGAGCAGGAGGCTTCCCTAACTGTGCTAACCTCATTAACAGTTATCGCCTCTCTCCCAGCACAGCCTGGGCTGTAACATAAGCTGTCCAGCGATCCCTTTCTCTCCAAACTACATTTTCTATTTCCTTTTGCCTCACTGCTCTTTTTTATTATTGACCTGGGTAAGGGAAGTCAGTATCAATCACATCAGACTCAATGTCATGTACTCCTGAAGGTTTCTCTGCAAAAGAAATGAATCCAACTCAGGACACAGGCTGGAAATAGCTAGATTTTAACAAAACATCATAGGATTGGCTGAGTTAGTATTACAGTCCCTGTTTCCCTCAAGTCGGGCCTCCACAGTCTGCCTTACTCTCGACACTACAGCTAAACTCTGCTTATAGCACTCACCCTCTTATCTAGTCAAAGTCCCAAAGTCTTCCACATCCCCCCAAACTAAGCCAAACCCAACACGGCCAGGTTCTTCACAGCAACAGCCCACTCTCTGACACCAACTTCCGTCCCAATTACTTTCTGCTGCCGTGGTAAAACAGCACGACCAAAAGCAACGTAGGGAAGAGTTTATTTTGGCTTACGATTCCAGTGGGAGAGTCCATAATGGCAGGGGAGACAAGGCAGCAGGCAACGGGAACAGGAAGTGGAGAGATCCCGTCTTCAACTGAAAACATGAAGCAGAGAGAATGCAAACCAGAAGTGACAGTTATGAACTCTCAAAGCCTGCCCAAGTGATGTACCACCTTCCCAAACTGAGCCACTAGATGGGAACCAATGGTTCAAAGACCTCATCTTTGGGGTTCGTTCCTCAGTTGAACACATCAGCCATGTTTCTGGTGGCTTCTGGTGCTCTATCTCAGAGGGTCGCTAAGAAATTTAGATAAGATTACAGAGTGGCTTCTGATGATATAGGATTATAGCTAGGGCAGCGGTTCAGGTTGGTGTAAAATAAAAACACAGATATTTACATTATGATTCATAACAGCATCAAAACTGCAGTTATAAGTAGTACAAGGTAGTGTAAAGTTATAAATGAAAATAACTTTATGGCTGGGAGGTCACCATGAGGAACTGTATTAATGGGTCACAGCATTAGGAAGGTTGAGAATGACTGGTCTAGGGGAATTAAGATTTTTTACTCTAAGTAAAATTTCAGTCTTGGGTGCCATTCCTAGAAAGTATTTGGGAACTAGGAAGACCATAAATGCTTTTGCTTAAACATGGCTATTATTTTAGCATTCTCTTAGGAAAAATATATACAGCAGGGCGTGTTGGTACACACCTTTAATCCTAGTATTGGGAGGCAGAGGCAGGCAGAGCTCTGGGAGTTTGAAGCCAGCCTGACCTACAAAGTGAGTTTCAGGCTAGCCAGAGTCACTTGGTAAGACCCTGTCTTAAACTTTTGGGGTTGATTCTCTCCTCCCACCACGTGGGTCCTGGGGATTTAACTCGGGTCCTCAGTGTTATAGGGGGTAAAGGCCTTTGCTCATTGAGCCATCTCACTGCCCAGCAAGTTTTGTTAAAAATGCTGGCATTCTTGACTTTGACTTGACATAGTCTTCAAAAAGACCCTAGATGGAGGAGTTCTTTTCCCTTCCCAAGGCTGCATAATTTCCACTCTCGATCCTGCCACAGATTCATAGCAGAGCACCACAGGCCTGTTTCATAGCCATAACTAATTGCATAACTGTGTAGATAACTATCTTAATACAATATTGATCTCCTTTGCTTAGGAGGTAAATCCGTGTAGCCCGGTTCAGTCTCTTAATTGCCCATCAGCACATCTAATAGGAGTACACACAAAAAAACAAAACAAAACAAAAACCTTCACTGCACACCCAGCTATAATAAGGACAGTATTTTTAGATAATAGATTTAACATGGTGTTTTATTTTGAGGAACTTTCAGAGTTCTTCCCCGAGTACATAATGAAAGAGCACCCATCAACTTAAAATCTTAAGCTATAAATTCACTTCCATAAAGATCTGAATGTATTGAGAAGCACGTGACACTGGGGTAAAAACACATTTTCTAGGGATAAACAAACAAACAAAAAAACCGACTTAAAGCCAGGCGGTGGTGGCGCACGCCTTTAATCCCAGCACTCGGGAGGCAGAGGCAGGCGGATCTCTGTGAGTTCGAGACCAGCCTGGTCTACAGAGCTAGTTCCAGGACAGGCTCCAAAGCCACAGAGAAACCCTGTCTCGAAAAACCAAAAAAAAAAAAAAAAAAAAAAAAAACAACCCGACTTAGGTGGCTTAATTCATATTATTAACATAATGAAAAGAATGTCTAGGTCCAAATTTTCTTGTCGGTTCGTCCCACTCCGGCAATTTTTAACAAACATGTCCCCCACCACTGCCGTCAACAGCCTTAAGGCTTTCATCTCAAATAATTTGTGAATTTCTGTTGTAAAAGATTTTACAGTTTGAAAAGGGGGCTCTGCCTCGAACTTTCGTCTCATTATGCTACAACTATTGGTTTACACTTCACACCTCTATCTTACTCGTGTAGCTGAAGCTGGTCTCGAGCCCCCCTCCTGATCCTGCCTCTGCTACTGAGGTGCTGTGATTACAGGCCCGGTCCACCTCGTCCAATCCACTCAACTTCGAGACTGGCCTTAGTTTATAAGTGTGAAATAACATATGAAAGCCACCACACTTTAAAAATCAAAATCAGAACTAATCTTTCCTTTAGCAATGGCAGTAGGAGACCACCCCGTCACGACTGAGGGGCTTCGAGTTTCCGTAGCCACCACTCAGGCCTAGAAGCAGGTCATCTGGCTTTCAGGAAAGCCTCACTCGACCTCAGCGACACCCCGAGTCCCGAGCAAGGAGAAAAAGGAAGAGGCCAGTCACGACTTACTCCACAAACGCCCGGGAGCAGAGGCAATGGATCGTGTCTTCCTCGTCGCGGTCTTCAATGAAGAGCAGCATTTCAGCCACGTGGCTCCACTTCTCGCAGCACATTTCGTTCTCCGGGGTGGCTCTCCTGTCCCCGGCGGGGCTGGGCCTCTGCTCGGTTGCCGGAGACAGAGATCGGACTCAGCGGCCGGGGCGGAGGAGCCGGAACGCACCCGGGAACGCTCGAGCCCGGAGCCCGCCAGGCACAACGGAAGCAGAAACGGCGACTACCGGAAGGGGCGGGGAGAGGGCGGTGTCACTGCCAAGGTGGCCCGGGCTTCTTCCTCACAGGTGCTTAAGGGGAGCTCGCCGCGCTGAGTAGCTGCCGACGTCGCCGAGGACGGTCTGGCTTTCCGTGCCTCCCGCGGCAGGTGTGTGACTCCACCCCGGACCTCCCCGCGCTGCTCCAGCTTGTGGCAAGCGTGGTGTCAGGGTCGCGGGACGGGGAACGGAAAGGCGGGCTGGTCCCCTGGGCTGCGCTTCTCCGGCGGGGAGCGGAGTTACTGTCACACCCGTCACCCGCGGGTTCTCGGAGACCGTGAGCATCCTCTCTGCTCTCGGACCTTCCCGCAGCTTCTCTTGTGAGGCTGGGCTTCTCTAGCGTCTGGTGATGGAGCTGGAGGGAAGCGTGAGGCTCTAAGGACGAGGGTGGATGGATGCCGACCGTGCAGGCTTAGGATCCTAGTTTGTGCTCTTTAGTACCGTGTGACCTGGCCCTTTCTGAACAGCATCATCTATAAAGAGGGGGCCGAATAGCAATAATTACCCCGTGAGGTTGCGGACAGGATCAAAGGAAGCAACCCTTATAAACTTTTATATTTGCAAATTCGAGTCGGTCCACACCTTGTAGATGCTGCGTTGCTTTGGTCGCTGGGTTTTCCAATCCAGTAAACATTTAGTAAGAAATAATAGTACATACATTGGATATAGAAAACTTAGAGTTGTGCTGTATTTGGAGAGAAAACAAGACATTTAGTGCTAGGTACTGTTTTGGGGTAGTCATTTTGTGAGAAGCAGTTTTCCTACTAGACTTTCAAAGTTAACTCTTGCTTTTGGCTGTGTCCCCTACCCATTAGATGATCCTGTCTCTATCCTTCCTCCCCTGCTCTTGTCCTGGGCTATAGTAACCACTATTATTTTTGTTTGTTTGTTTTGTTTTCCAAACAGGGTTTCTTTGTGTAGCCCTAGTTGTCCTGGAACTCACTTTGTAGAACAGCTCTCCTCAAACTCACAGTGATCCACCTGCCTCTGCGTCTTTGCGTGGTGCTGAGATTAAAGGCGGGTACCACCACCCAGCACACTATTCTTTATCTTTGAGACTGATTTCGTGTATTAGAGCATGAGATGGTACCATCGAATTTAGCGTGAGACTTCCCACCTCAGTTAACATAGCCCTAAAGAAAAATCCTCACAGACCTTCACAGAGATTTGCTTCTTAGGCGGCCGACAGCCAGCTACAGAGCGATGCTGAGTATTTCTCTTCTGCTCGTTGGTCACTTGTATTATCTCCTGAGAAGTGACTTTTCAAATCATTGGCCTTCTGTTTTTAATGGGATTATTTGTACTTTTTGTTGTTGTTGTTGTTGAACCTTTTGAGGGCTAAGTACAATCTAGAAATAGCCTGCTGTGGGGGGAACTTTAGTGTGTAGCTGTTTTCCCCGTTGTCACTTTTTTACTTTTGATGTTTGTGCTTTGGGGGCACAGTTTTCCCTGTGTCTTTTTTTTTTTTTTTTTTTTTTGTAGTAACTTTAAACCATAAAGTCTAATTTTGCTGCTTTTGTTGAAAATAAAAGTCATGCTGTGTTCATCCTCTGCAAACAGAATAGACCTGGTTTTCTCACAGATAAATGCTATTGGTTACAAGGAAATCAGATCTAATACCCTGTCAGTTCAAGTGTGTACTGTCATAAAGCTAGCAAGGTAATCTTGATAACAAGACAATATGGAATTGCTCTTGTGTGAGGGTCTGGTTTAGTCCCTCTCTTGTATTCCTTTCCTGACTCTCACAAAGAATCTGAGAGGACTTTCTTAAGATTATGCAATATGAAATGATAGTTAAACTGTGTTTAGGTCAGACTTTGAACCAGTGAAAATATGAAAGAAAGAAGGAAATCTTGTGTAGATAATTATATAAGATTAATATCGTTGTATTGTCCAATATATTTAGCAATTTGAGTGACAGCCTATTAGTAAGAAGTGACAGCCATTGAGACACCCTACATTTCCATGTCCCCCTTATAGATGCAAATGCAGGTTCATGTGAGCTTTGGTAGAATGGTGTAATGTGTAATCAGCAGTCTTCAGCTACGCAGAGGTGTCCTGAGTGTGACTAACCTGTGACACACCTAGGGCTATCATTATTTGTCACATTTGTGCCTGTCTCCTGCCACTTAGTCCATGGAAATGTAAACTCAGCTGTAATGATTTTTATTTAATGATATATTTCATTTGTTTACTGTGTTTTCAGAGCACTTATATTGAAGCTAGAGACAAGATATTTGTGTAATTTCTGGTAAGTCAAGTACTTGTTTTAGACAATGACTTCATACAAAACTTGTAGCTATGTTTTTAGTCATTTATGTTTTAATAGAAATTTTAGTGACTGTAAAATAAATGGTATATGTATAATTTTTAAAATTCTGTGTATCAAAAGAGCAGACAGGCTCCTATGAAACCTGTTTCTCCAAAAAAAAAAAATTCCATACATGTATGTTATCATTTCCTAAAGCTTTGGGTTGCTTTACTGAAAGTACTGATGTTTTCCTTTGTGAGGGACACAGTTGGTCTCAGAGTAAAGTGGAAAATGGTGTGCATGATCCATGGAAGATGAGCTAGAGTAACGTCTGAGCTGTGCTCACTGCGTCAGTTTTCCTGTCTCAGTCACTGCTTAGGGGTTACTTTAGAAGCTATTCCCTGCCAGGTGTGGTGGTGCATGCCTTTCATCCCAGCACTGGGGCGAGGGGGGGGGGCGGGGGGGGCGGGGACAGAGGCAAGTGGATCTCTGTGAGTTCAAGGCTAGCCTGATATACATACTAAGTTGCTGGACAGCCAGGGCTACACAGAGAAAGCCTGTCTCGGAAAGAAAACAAAACCAAAAAGCTAAACCCAACACTTTTCATAATTTTGTAGACAAAATGTTATCATTGTCACATTAAAAATCTATCATATTTTATGTATACTAAAATATTTAACTTTGTGTGTGTGAAGAGTATAACTGAATTATTTTCCCTTCTAGTGCTGAGATTAAAACATATGGCAATGAAGAAAGAGACAGAATCTGGGGTTTTCATCTGAAGAAAATGACAGACAGCAACCAAACCTGTGCTGCAGGCCAGGCCTCCGTGCCCTACATGACTTGTTTGATTCACGTGCTTGAGCAGTGGCTGGGTGTGGAGCAGTTGGAGGACTATTTGAATTTTGCAAGCCATCTCTTGTGGGTTTTTACCCCACTGATACTTTTAATACTCCCTTACTTTACCATCTTTCTTCTCTACCTTACTGTGGTTTTCCTGCACATATATAAGAGGAAGAATGTGTTAAAGGAAGCCTACTCTCATAATTTATGGGATGGCGCAAGGAAAACAGTGGCCACTCTGTGGGATGGACATGCAGCGGTTTGGCATGGTAAGCAGGGATACCGTGGTATCTGTTGCCATGGTGTGGAGCACTGACACCATGTTTCTGTTTATTGATTGGGAGGTTACTAAAAAATAGGATGGAAAGGATATTTACAATTCCTTGTTAATCTGTTTACATGTATTGTGTATATGTATGTTTTTAAATGATGTTTCCTAAACACATTTGTTTCTGTTGAAGAATTACATAGCGCTCTCTCTCTCTCTCTCTCTCTCTCTCTCTCTCTCTCTCTCTCTCTCTTTTGTTTGTTTTTTGAGACAGGGTTTCTCTGTGTAGCTCTGGTACCTGTCCTGGAACTAGTTCTTGTAGACCAAGCTGGCCTCAAACTCATGGGGATCTGCCTGCTGAGTGCTGGGATTAAAGGTGTGCACCACCACCACCCGACAGCGCTGTCAATTACAATAAACTGAAATATGAAAATTGATGCTTAAAGCATCTATAAAAACTACTTAAAACTGTCAAAATTTCCTTTTCTTACCACACAGAGTAATAGCTTTTCTTGTGACATTTTCGTATGTATCTG
Source organism: Alexandromys fortis (assembly GCF_014885135.2). Classification (NCBI taxonomy): domain Eukaryota; kingdom Metazoa; phylum Chordata; class Mammalia; order Rodentia; family Cricetidae; genus Alexandromys; species Alexandromys fortis. Next base: position 10,381,258 of record NW_026067897.1, read on the forward strand.
TTGTTATACTTTGTTCTTCATGGCCAGTTCCTTTTCCTCTCCCCATCCCCACCTCCTTTTTATCCCTCCTGCTTTAAGCAGTCCTTCTGCTTTTATTTCACATATATCCCATAACTGTCTTTTGTTCCCTTGTTCCTTTTCCCTCAGACCTCTTCCTCTCCTCACTGACCTCTTTCTACTTCATAGAAACTGCTTTTTCTTGTTGTTTTAAAATATTTATTTATTCTGATTGTGTGTGTATGTGCACGTGTGGGCTACTGTGCTGGTAGAGGCCAGAGGAGGATGTCAGATCCCTTGGAGCTGGAGCTGTGGGTTTTCGTGAGCCCCCTCAATGGGTGCTGGAGACTGAACTCTGGTCCTCTGCGACAGCAGCAAGTCTGCCAAGCTGTCTTTGCAGCCACGGTGCAGAAGGTGGGGAGGGGGCCGCAGGTGGGGGAGCACAGGCGGGATGGTCTTGCTATGTAGTCTAGCCAGCCTGGAATTTTTAGTCCTCCTTTCGCTTCCTGAATATTATTGGGGTTATAGCCAGTGCCACCTTACTTTTTTTTTTTTTTTTTTTTTTTGGTTTTTCGAGACAGGGTTTCTCTGTGGTTTTGCAACCTGTCCTGGAACTAGCTCTTGTAGACCAGGCTGGTCTCGAACTCACAGAGATCCGCCTGCCTCTGCCTCCCGAGTGCTGGGATTAAAGGCGTGCGCCACCACCGCCTGGCTCAGTGCCACCTTACTTGACTAGATTTTTTTTCTTTTTCTTTTCCTTTTTTTTTTTTTTTTTTTTTTTTTTTTTTTTTAAGTTTTACTTCTTAGAGACAGGGTTTCTATGTAGCCCTGACTATCCTGGAACTCTGTGTAGAACAAACTGGCTTTGAACTCACAGAGATCCGCATGCCTCTGCTTCCCAAATGCTGGGATTAAAGGCGTGTACTACTGTTATTCTGTTGAGAGTAAATTTGATTCTACCAGTGTGACGTTTTTATTTTTTTTTATTTTTTATTTTTATTTTTTTTAAAGTTTATTTATTATGTATACAATATTCTTTCTGTGTGTATGCCTGCAGGCCAGAAGAGGGCACCAGACCCCATTACAGATGGTTGTGAGCCACCATGTGGTTGCTGGGAATTGAACTCAGGACCTTTGGAAGAGCAGGCAATGCTCTTAACCTCTGAGCCATCTCTCCAGCCCCCCAGTGTGACGTTTTTAAAGAATGAACTATTATATCATAGTAGTAAACATAAATATAAGTTGTATAGTGGTGTTTACTTGCTTGTCATTTGATCATCTAAGAAGTTGGCGTGTCTCCCCAGATAAGTGAAGTGGCAGTCCACTTCTTTCTTGCTGACTGGAGAAGCTGTGACACCGTGCACTTAGTGACCAGTGGCTCAGCTTTTGGCCGCCGTGAAAACTGCCTCCGGTTGTCTGCTTCCAAGGGCTTGTGCCTTCCTTGGCCAACTTTTACTTCACTTTCCACCAGTCCCGTATTTATAGGTGGGATGCATTTGGACTTTATAAAAATGCCAAAGGTTCGATCTATATGTGCCTCAGTCCCTGTCGTTTCCATAACAGAATACCTGAAATTGGGTAATTTGTAAATGGCTCAATTCTAAATGTTTTAAGAGCATAGGCGGATACCTTTGGTTCTTGGTATAAGTCTCAGGTGGCTTCATGCATAGCGTAAAAGTGGAAGGGCAAGCAGGCGCCTAAAGAAAAACATAAAAAGTAACTTTGCTTTATAAAAGCCTGCTGTCTTAAAAAGTAGTTTCCAGGGGCTGGAGAGATGGCTCAGCAGTTAAGAGCATTGCCTGCTCTTCCAAAGGTCCTGAGTTCAATTCCCAGCAACCACATGGTGGCTCACAACCATCTGTAATGAGGTCTGGTGCCCTAATGAGTCTGGTGTCCTCTTCTGGCCTTCAGGCACACACACAGAAAGAATATTGCATACATAATAAATAAATAAATAAATAAATAAATAAATAAATAGTAGTTTTTAACACATATTAGCGCTACAGTGGGGATTCGCTGAAAGATTCCCACACGTGCTTACGTTGTGCGTTCATGTTGTCCATTTACCCCTCTACTTCACCCCTCCTTGTCCAGTCTCTAGTGACCGTTGTTCTATACTGGACTTTGGTAAATTCTGATTTGATGAATGGCTCAGCATTTGGAGTACCTGTTACTACTGCAGAGGACCCAGGTTTGCGTCCTGGTACTCACCACCGATCTCGCCTCTTTGGCTAACGTGTTGTGATAATAATATATTCATATTAAAATATCTGTAAATCCTTTTTCTTTTTTCTTTTTTTTTTTCTTTCGGTTTTTCAAGACAGGGTTTCTCTGTGGCTTTGGAGCCTGTCCTGGAACTAGCTCGGTAGACCAGGCTGGTCTCGAACTCACAGAGATCCACCTGCCTCTGCCTCCCGAGTGCTGGGATTAAAGGTGTGCGCCACCATCGCCCGGCTTCCTTTTTCTTTTGAGTGCTCTAAACACTGGTAAATACTTTTTATCCACTTTTACTTCTTTAAACCTTGTATTCTGATAGATGAAGTTTATATTCTACCTCTGTTTTGCTCCTCAGGAAACAGTTTCATGCAGGGGTCTATACCCCTTTGTCCAAGACTGTACCCTCACTCTGCTTCCTAGTGTACCTCAGAAATAACTTCCCTGAACCTCTGTGCGATAGCCTAAGGTTCTTTCATGCTTCATACATTCCCAAAGCATGTACACTGTTGGACAGAAAAGATCCCTAAATATATTCATAGTAGAATCCTACTTATGTTAAATAGACATCAGAAGAAAATGTAGGTGCCATCCACACTAGGCGGCGAGTCACGGGGAAGCTAAGGCAGGTTGCGAGGGATCCCTGATGGCTGTCGACTGCAGGCAGCCCTAGCCTAGCATAAGCTCCTCCACACTTGGCTCTAGCCTCTGCTACCAGCCCGTGCTGGGGTGGATTCTGCCCTTGTTTCACTCCCGCCCGCCCGTGCTGTGTTTGTGCTGTCTGTCCTCCACTCCCTTCCTTTTCCCCAGCACCCATCACGTGGGCTACACTTTCCTGCTGAGGGCTCCCTCTCCTGGGTCACCCTTGCTGGTGACTCTCAGTGCACACTCTGCCACTCGAGTGCCACGTTCGTTCTGTCACACTGTAAGACCATAGAACCAAATTATTCTGTGTACAAAATTCTGGGAAAGGGGAAGAACTCTCCAAAAGAGAAGCGAACCAGGCAGGCAGAGGCCTATTTTAAGTTATTGCATTTTATGTATCAGCAACTTGTCTTCCCAACAGGTTACGAAGTTCATGGGATGGAAAAGATACCGGAAGGACCAGCGCTTATCATTTTTTATCATGGAGCGATTCCCATAGACTTTTACTACTTCATGGCTAAGATTTTCATCCACAAGGGCAGAACGTGCCGAGTAGTAGCTGACCACTTTGTCTTTAAAATCCCAGGTAAAACTTAGCTGTGTGGTGTGTAATGATCAGATTGTGTGGTAGTGTGACCTTAGTGTTGTTTAGAGTGTTTGCCAAGTCGGGCAGTGATGGCACACGCCTTTAATCCCAGCACTGGGGAAGCCGAGGCAGGTGGATCTCTGAGTTTGAGGCCAGCCTGGTCCACAGAGCGAGTCACGGGACAGGCTCCAAAATAAACACAAAGAAACCCTGTCTCAAAAAACCAAAAAAAGAAAAAATAAGAAAGGCGTGTTTGCCTCCTAAGGATAACAGATTTGAAAACATATAATTATCCAGTTTAAGAAGCCTGACCTGACTTGAGTGGTAACCCTTCCTTAGCTGCTCTAGAGTCCTGGATTTCTAGGTGTGGCCACCACTGCTGGCTCTAATTATCCCTGCCTCTTCCTCCCTTTCTTCCACACTGACTCCGATTATTCTCTTCCTTCTTCCTCCTCCTCCTTTTGCTTTGCTTTTGGCTCTGCTGGGGATTGACACCTGGGGATGAACTAGGAGGCAAACGTTCTCCCTCCAGTCCTATTTCCTGCTGGTTCTCCAGCCTGGCTTTCAGCCTGGTTTCTCTAGTAAGCCTTCTGCCTCAGCCCACTAGGCAGGTGGACTGCAAACATTTGTGTCCCAAGGACAGGCTTAAGTCTTGAATTTTGTTTCTTTATTATGATGGTGCAGATGGGACACGAGGCACCTGCTCTGTTTTCAGCTATATCCCTAACCCAAATTTTGAACTTTCAAGTAGAATTTTTAAAAAAAGATATATAATTTTGTATACAAGGTAGTTAAAATTTCATGTTTTTTGTAAGATAATTTTTTCTTGTTTAATTCTGTTAAAGTTTAGTAGCAAATCAAAATTAGAGAAAAAGAATACAGGCTGTGTTTGTCCTCACTGTCCTAAAGAGTATGCCCATATATCATGTCTCATCTAGTCTGAGCTGCCTCACGGACTCATGCTCTTCAGGACGAGGACTGCATTTTAAGTCTACTCATAATAGCTTTATAGTTATTAAAAGTTACTCAAGTTGTTTAAGATAAACTAGTTTTTTTTTTTTTTTTTTTTTTTTTAAAAACCAACTCATTGAATGATCTTACTGAAGATAAATCTTACTTTCTTTCATCACTAAATCATTAGAAACAAGCCAGGAGAGTTGATAGTGTGCTCTCTGGAATGCTAAAGGCAGAGCTGGCCCAGCAAGCAGACTCAAGCCCAGCAGCGAGTTAAGGACCAGCCTACTCCAGTGCCTTCCATATATATGGTTAGTGTGTTAGTCTGTGCCGGAACCCCCATTTCTACTTTGTGTATACGCTAAATCAGATGAGGCTTTCCTCCAGAAAGAATGCGATGACGTTCTGCAGATTGGGACCAGAGGGTATTAGAATCCACCATAACTAGTTATTTTGATTTAAGTGACATTTTCACACACTTACAATTTTGTGGGTTTTATGCTCCCAAAATATTTAATGGTAAGCATTACTGTCTTACAATGCCTTCTATACTTGTCCGGTTCTGGAGGTTAAAGCTAGGGCCCTTCCACATGCTAGCCAAGTAGTCGTACCTCTGAACCACACCCCAGCCAAGGACAGTTTTAATATCTGGTTCAAGTGTTGGCTTCACTATTGTTCTGTTACGGAGCATGGGTTTACTTTTAGCTTTTCCTTTTCCTAAATAAGAAAACTGAACATTTTTAGGTTTTTCAAAACATTTTTTTCTCTATGCCCATACCATATTTGACACTGATTTACCTTTAGTCATTTATTTTAATTCTTAGTGCAAGAGAGAAATTTTGTGTTCTACCTTCCCTCAGTTCCCTCTGACATCTATAATGTTGGTTCTGCTCAGTAGGGCACTGGGAAGCAATGTTAGTCTGCCCAGTTCTAGGACCCATCCATGTCCTCAGTCTCAAGCAGGAAAATACGGAGATCACATGAAGGTCCACTGTAGGGTTTTTATTAAAGTACTTTTCATTGACAGGATGTCTTTCATGCAGAGATAGTCATAGTGTGAAAGGTTAGATGATGCTAAGGTTTGGAATTAGCTCTTCCTGGGTCAAATACCCTTCCTCAGTAGATTCAAGTTCTCAACGATACTTGATTGCTGTTGTTATAAAAATTTAATTGTAGGATTAGCATCACCTAACTTTTTATTTCAATAGATTTGATTATAGTCTTAGCTAATTTTAGTATGTCTGAATGTAGCCAGATTTACATTTTCTCAGGTGGTTCTTTGTTGCAGGGTTAGTGGGAGATTAAGATTTGGGTTGCTGATGAGACATCATGCCTGATTGTTTTAACAGTACGTGAGACTGTATGTGGCCTGAAAGTCAGTGGCAGGTACTTAGGACTGGACATAGCACAGTGGGAAAGTCTATTGGGTGACTTGGAATACACTATTTAGCCTTTAAGCCTGGCTTTTGTCATCTGTAAAATGGGGAGAACAATCTCTGTTTTTCATGATAAGGTTTTAATTAAGAATTTGAAAATGTAAAGTAGCCATAGTAAGGAGGTGATCAGGCAGAAAATAATCAATAGTAGGTGATCAGTAAGATATATATTACTTCATAAGTGAAACTGGTCTTGTACCTTAAGAGCTAGTGGCTTAAGAAAGTTTATAAAAGTCTAGCTAGTAAATAGCATAGATCGTGATAAGTTTTGCTCTTAAATGAATCAAACGAGATAAAGATATATCTTTGTGTTTATGTTTTTTTTTTTTTCTGACAGGGTTCAGTTTATTACTAGACGTATTTTGTGCTCTTCATGGGCCAAGAGAAAAATGTGTTGAAATCCTGAGGAGTGGCCACTTGCTGGCTATTTCACCAGGAGGAGTCCGAGAAGCCTTGCTCAGTGATGAGACCTACAGCATCATCTGGGGTAGCCGGAAAGGCTTTGCGCAGGTCGCCATTGATGCGCAAGTGGTGAGTCACACCAACGTCCCTGTCCAAGCAGATGCTTAAAGGTGGGCCGACGTGTACGAAGCCAGCATCTTTCCCTGTAATAAAGTCGCTGTATATAGCAATTTATAGGGATATATCAAAAGAACACTTCCTTATGCATAAGAAGCCTTCTTTAAAATCAAAAAAGTGATCTGGAAATTTAGCAAGTATCCAACAAGGTTTTATTTTTTTCAGTTGTAAATTCCACTTTCTTTATTAGATTTGTAATTTTGTACACAGTCCCACCATTCTTTCAGTTATTATTATTTATTTATTTATTTATTTATTTATTTATTTATTATGTATACAACATTCTGTCTGTGTGTATGCCTGAAGGCCAGAAGAGGGCACCAGACCTCATTACAGATGGCTGTGAGCCACCATGTGGTTGCCGGGAATTGAACTCAGGACCTTCGGAAGAGCAGGCAATGCTCTTAACCACTGAGCCATCTTTCCAGCCCTATTATTTATTTTTATTTATTTATTTTTTTTTGGTTTTTCGAGACAGGGTTTCTCTGTGGCTTTGGAGCCTTTCCCGGCACTAGCTCTGTAGACCAGGCTGCAACTCACAGAGATCCGCCTGCCTCTGCCTCCGGAGTGCTGGGATTAAAGGCGTGTGCCACCATCGCCCGGCAGTTATTATTTTTTAAATGACATAGTCGGCTCATCCTGTGTGTTTTAAACCTGTGGTAACTTTGGCACGATGACTTAGTGTGTTTCTTTGATGAATTTGGTTTGATAGTTATTTTTTGTATAATCACTTTTTATAACAACACAAGTGTTGGCCGATTAATGTCATTTTTCATTCAAAACGACCAGCTATTTATAGTATAATGATAGGAAATGGATAGTGGTGTAATTTAGACATTTTAAAAGCACTTTTCAAATGAATTCATCAATAAAATTAAATGGACTTGGGAGACCCTTGTAGTTACTGTACTTCCCAGACAGTGGTGTGGATGTGCTGTTGGTGTTTTCTTTAGCCTTTGGAAAGGATTCCTTAGTCCTTTGCTCTCCATGGCCTGAGGAGCTGTATCCTGAGGAGTGCTTTCTGTCAGACGGGGGTATTGCTGCCCCTCACTGGACTCTTGTTCTTTTCGCCAAGCCAGGAGGTTGAGCCAGCTTCAGTAACTTAGCTTTTCAGGTCACTGTCGCTAGGAAGGCCAGCCTGCATCTTTGGTCTGACTCTGAATCATGTAAGTGTAGACTGTTGGTCAAAAGAGAAAGATTGTGGGTGATTCATTCTAACTAAAGAAAAGTATCAAAGGAGAATCGATCGTTTATATTTGAATTACAAAGTTTACAGCAAAACAGAATACTCCAAAGCACTCTCTTCTCTCCTGTATCTATGCACCTGCTTACGGGTGGCTCTTGGAAGTCATTGCTACAGTGCTCCTCTGTGGTCTCCTAGTTCAAATAAATCTACTTCCTAACTTTTTAAATAACACAGTCATTCAGTAGATAAGTTCTTTAAATAACATAACTTTCTATTTAAATCAATAGTGCAGTGGTCTACTTTAAGTAGACTTTAAGTATTTGTGGAATTAACTGCTTCTTCTTTAAACACAGATTACTCAACTCAGCAAAAAGCTTTTTAATTTACTCATGCATTTGTCGCTAGTAATAAAGAAAATGGACTGATTGTACCCATTTCCTAAAGTTTGTAGGCACAGATGTGGAAACCAGAGTGGTAGACTGTGAGTCATACGGAACGCAGAAGGCTCCCCGCAGCTGTGCGAAACTAAGACAATCAGTGAAATGTAGGACAGCAAGAATAAAATTCTAACCTAAAGCAAGACATTGACTTTTTTACATTTGTATTTTGGAAGCTTTTTTAAAAAATAGATTTCAGATAAAGATAACAAAATAGTTTGAGTCTTACAAGTTTATCTTGAATTCTAATTCTTCATCCTTGTGTTTACACTTTGAAGCAGGCTATTGCTTAGGAGACCTGGGAAGGAGGAATGACAAAAGAGCTGCTTAGATTCTTAAGTCTCCTGGTGACTTTTTATGATAAGCTAGATAATCCAATTAAGACTTTTTTGTAAAATTCCAAATATTGAGAAAGAGCCTTTATATAAATTTAAATAAATGCAACATTTTAATGCTGTTAATTTACCAATAACATAAGTCCTATAAATAGCTTGCAGCACTTTTGAGGGCTCTATAGAGTCAGGATGTAACTTGTAATATTCTAATGCTGTAGTTCTCAACGTGTGGGTTGCAACCTTTTTGGGGGTTGAACAACCCTTTCTCAGGGGTTGCTTAAGACCATCGGAAACCACAGATATTTGCATTATGATTTGTAACAGTAACAAAATTACATTTATGAAGTTATCAACGAAAATAATTTTATGGCTTGGGGTCACCACAACATGAGGAACTGTGTTAAAGCGTCACAGCATTAGAAAGATTGAGAACACTGTGGAAAAGGGTCTTAGCATTAGGGAGGCTAAGGACTACTGTATTAAAGGGTCTCAGTGTTAGGGAGGCTGAGAACCATTGTGTTAGAGGGTCTCAGTGTTAGGGAGGCTGAGGACCACTGTGGTAAAGAGTCTCAGTTTTAGGGAGGCTGAGGACCACTGGTTTTATGTTACAGGTGAGAGTCAGGCACAGGGGGAGGATGGGAGGATGTGGTCCCAGCAAGGCAGTGGCAGAGCAGAGCCAGAGCAGAACACAGTTCAGGCAGCAGTGTTCTTGCCATCCCAACTGCATGTCACAGTGAGTGTGGACATCTGAGATTGAAGGGGCCTTCTAGAGATGTGAGGAAAACTTTAAAAAAACTTAAACAGTTGAAAATGATAATTATTGCTTAATAGACCAAACCAAATTTCCAAAAATGCGAGAAAACACTTAAAACTATGGAAGTATGATTAGCTGTGTTTAAAAAGGAACCACTGGAAAAACACTTGTTTATTGTGTGCCAGGCTTAGAAGATACCTCAACAATGCCCCTTCCCCCAAAGTAATTTAAAAAGTAAGCTGGCCATGCTTTAAGAAATAAAAGGGGAATCCAATTGCAGTTCACAAAATATCAGCAGAAGATATCTGAAGGTCATTTGAATGGGACAGACTTTTTATTTTTTTATTCTTCTCTCATATATTACATCCCACCCGCAGTTTCCCCTTCCTCCTAGCCGCCTACCACCTCCCTTCTCCCCAAGATTCACAAGATTCACTTCTCTGTCTCCCTTTTCTCAGAAAAGGGCAGTCTGGGACAGATTCTTTTTTTTTTTTTTCTTCTTTTTGTTTTTTCAAGACAGGGTTTCTCTGTGTAACAGCCATAACTGTCCTGGGACTAGCTATTGTAGACCAGGCTGGCCTCGACCTCCCAGAGATCACCACCACTGCCTGGCTTCTGGGACAGACTCTTATTTGTACCATATAACTCTTATTTTGTGGATTCCTGAAAGTATTTAGGGAGTTCCACATCTAGGTTGGGAAAAATTACTTTAATTAGTTGGAAATAAATAACAAATATAAAAGAAAGGAATATTGTATTTAAAAATTATTTGTGTTATTTCACTTTACTCATAAAAATTTTTGAGATAAAGGTAATTATAATTCTCCCCACCCTTCACGTGAAGAAAGTAAGGCTTAGATTTGATAATCAACTTGTTTAGTGTTTGCTCTATTCTTAGTAGCCGAAGAAGGACTCTGTAATCATGCTAAATTGATGTTCCAAAAATAGTTTTACAAATCTGTACACTTGTGTACATGCATAGGGAGTGATGTGGGCACAGAAATTATAAATTCTCTATTACGTATGCAGCTGTCCTGTGGACAGATATGCACAAGGAAAGGGTTAAATGACTGTACACAATCAAGTTGATATAAGTTAGTGCTGTATCTTTAAGGATTGAAGCTTGATGCACTTAAAAACCATAGGTCCAAATTAACATGGAAGACTGAGCCAGTTGTAAGGCAAGCGTTCTTTTATGAAGTGGCTTCTAGAATGTTCTTCTGCAGTTTAGCTATTTCGGGAATGGTGTTGAACTTAATCATCTTCATGAAGTGCACACTTTAATACAGGCTTTGAGGATCATGCCTGTCTGTAGATACCGCCAGCAGTTTCAGTCATGGGAGAAAACAGTATCTGTGAGCTGGAAGGGTTTCTGTTCCTTCCGTGCATCCTAAATTCTCAATTCTGGGAACGTAACTTTTTAAACACTAGGATTTCAGCCATTTCATTTTATAAAACTTGTCATCTTAGATAGTAGTGGGGTATTTTTTTTTTTTTACAAAAGAATTCAGTGTTCATTGTCATCTCTATGCAGTGGTTTTATGGGTTAACCTCATTTTACAGTTTGACAGCTGTGTCTGCTTGTTGGCATCGCTGCTGCCTGTCTCTGACGTCTGTGTGACGTCAGGAGCATCGTCTTTCTGTATGTGCTCATTCCTTCCTTAGTTCTTCCATAACTTCCTTTTATCTCGTCTGTTCCAGGTGCTTTTCTAAGTGCGAGGGACACAGCAGTGAACAAAGCAAGCATTAGGTGTCCCTGAACTATGTTAGAGGTCGTCCCTCTGCTGAGAGGGACAGCAGGTGATGAGCTAGTTCATTGTGAGGACAAGTTGTGTGACGTTTATCCTTGTGTTTTCTTCTGCCCAGTGAAGTGAGTGAAAAAGACTTAGAATATCGTTATCTTTATCTAAGACCCTGCTTGTAACGGTGTGGAGTTCTACAGATAATGTGGAACTTCATGAACATGTGCACATACACATGTATATGTAGTCTTATCTATTCTATTCACTTCAGTGTATTTGTTTATATATGAAAGTATTTTATCCAATTTTGATATATTTTGCTGTTTACAATAGCATGACCTTCCTATATGATGCTTTATGATATTGCATTATTTTATGACATTGACCTAGTATTTCCATTATCAAATATCACATTTAACCACTGATATTGTTCATGGACTATCCTATAAATTTGTTATCTAAAATTCTTCAATTTATACACTTTTTAAAAATTTTTACACATACTTTTTGTTAATACTGAACACTTTAGATTTGGCGGGCTCAGAAAAAAATGTAAAACTAATTTCATGAGAACATCTTGCTGAAACCTATCCTTTAAATTGATACAAACTTTCCCTTTGTCTTAGTTACTTTTTTGTTTCTGTGACCAAATGCCATGATGAAGGTAACTTATAAAAGAGAACATTTGATCTGGGACTCATGCTTCCTGAGGGTTACAGTCCATGACCATCAGGGCAGGGAGCATGGCAGCAGGCAGGTAGGCGTGGTGCTGGAGAAGGAGCTGAGAGTTCACATCTGATCTGTAAGCTGGAAACAGAAAGCTCACTGAAACCTCAAAGTCCACCCCCAGTGACACACCTCCTCCAACAAGATCACACCTCCTAATCCCTCCAATGCAGTTCCATTCACTGGAGACCAAGGATTCAAATATCCGAGCCTGTGGGGGCCATGTTTAACTAACACCACACTCTTCAAAGTGTCTTCATCCGTAGCTTCCCTAATGAGCGTAGTATTTAGGAATGAGTTAAACTAATCTACCACATTCACTACTTAATGAAACTAGTATGATAGTCCTCGTGAGTTTCAAGGGTTTATATATACAAGCAAAATCAGTAGATAAAATATTGCATGTTGCAACTGAAGAATAGTCTTTCCAATTTATATTCTTATAAATTATGAAGTCAAATTTAGTCTGATAAATCATACCACCTTAGATATGCCTCTGGTTTTAAAATCTATTTTTAGTATTTCAAATGTGCCTTCAAAAAAGTTGCCTTAGTGATTCAATGGAGACCTTAAGTGTATTTATTTATTTACTTTCAATTCAAATTCTTTTCTTTAGCCCATTATTCCTATGTTTACACAAAATATTCGAGAAGGATTTAGATCACTTGGAGGAACAAGTAAGTTCTCATTCCTATGGTTTTTTAACTATAGTAATTATAGTATAATCTTTAAAACATTAGGTGTTTTGAACACTAATAGGAAAACTTTTGATTTTTTTTGGGGGGGGGGACAGGTTCTCACTGTGTAGTTCTGGCTGTCCTACAACTCCCTAGACCAGGCTGGCTCCAAACTCAGAGAGTTCCATCTGTCTCTGGACCTCCCAAGTACAGGAATTAAATGCCTGGTGACTTTTGATTTATTAATTTTAGAAAATGAGTATTTAGATAACTGTTCTCCATAAACTCTGAGTGATAGTTGGTTCCGAGTAGTGGCAGTTATTATTCTGCAGGGACTGGGGACTGAGACTGGATCTTACCATGTAGCCAGGCTGGCCTCAAATTTGTGATTTTCATGCTTCAGCTTCCTGAGTTTCTGGTAGACAGTATGCTTTTGATAGGTGTATTTTAAACATATTAAAGTTTATTTGAATGGGCTTTTTAAAACTTCAAAGCGATTCATCTAATATATTGTGTTAAATTATGTTGATAAGATTTAGAAAACATTTATATACTATCAACTGAAGAAACTAGTTTTAAAATGGAGCGACCTACATATTAAACTAAGATTGCCCTCAGAGGAAATAGGGATGTCATTTGCTTTGGTTAATCTTATTACTTAAAAAAATGATAAACTATATGTTTGTATTGATATTTTCTTTTATCTGTCTGTAGTTTACTAATTAGAAATTCACTTTTAATATAGTTGTAAGAATAAAAATTAGGTTTTTTTTCTTTAAACTGTCTCTTATTTTGGAATGTTCAGCTTGTTTTTGGCTTGTGATTTATATATTATGTTCAGTTGAATACAGTTTTGTAATTGTTGCTGTTCCTAGCCATATAAAAACCCCTTAGCAAGCCTTCAATTGCTGTTGTTTTAATGCATTTCTTATATTTAACTTTAGATATTATTTCTAATTTTTTTGTTAATCTTTTCAAATAGCAAATCAGAATTTATTACAGAAATTTTGTTTCTTCAATTATGAGTTATTTTCAAAATTTTATTGATTGCTTTTCAGCTTCACTTAAAGTTCAGTATCTCTGAATGTCTGATAAAATGTCTATTGTCTTTTATTTTTTCTTCATTCCTCCTTCCTTCCTTCCTTCCTTTCTTCCTTCCTTCCTTCCTTCCTTCCTTCCTTCCTTCCTTCCTTCCTTCCCCTTCTCCCTCCCTCCTTCCCTCCTTCCATTCTTTCTTAGCTATTTATTTATTTTTGAGGCACAGTTTTACTGCAACCTTGGCTGGCCTGAACTTGTTAATAGGCTAGGCTAAACTTGACCTCACAGAGATCCACCTACTTCTGTCCTCCACCCCACTGGTGCTGGAATTATAGGCATACATCATCATACCTAGATAATTTTAATTTTTTTTGAGTTTTACTTTGGGTGTGACAGTAATTTTTCTGTTTCTGTATATAATTAGTGTTTTCAGTACATAACTGTATTTTGTGAAACTTACCTTTTTGGATTCCATTGGTGCTGTTTTTTAACCTCTCTTATTCATCTTTAATACCTTTAAATTCAGTCCTGCTGAGTTAGATATAGCTATCTCTAGAAGGCCAGTGTGTGGTGTCTGCATGGCTGGGCCGTCACTCCCTGGCCCTTGTCTCTGGTACTTGTCAGTCTCTCGCTGTGTCCCTGAACGTTTCCAGGTCTGCTGGCGCCTGTCAGCCTTTGTTCTGCAGTGATAGTAACCGGTTTGTCCTTTGAGAGTCTTAAATATTTAAAACGTTTCTTGGTTTTTTAATGAACTGTTTAATTTTCCCTTTTATTTTTAAATTTATAGAAAAAAACTGAGTACAAAGTACAGAAATTCTTGTATGTCGCTTCAGCGGTCTCTCATGAGCTCAGTCCTCATGAGCACATTGCACCAGTACGTGATGGAAAGCTTCCCTTTAGGAGAGGCTGTGCTGGTTATGTAGCTTATATACTGATATGTGGATGTGTGAGGGCTGGATTCAGCCCCCAGCTTCAGAAATACAGACAGACAGACAGACACACACACACACACACTGCTATGAATTGTAGCAAGTCTTGTGTAATTAATTAGAAAATTTACAGTTATATGCATAGCACATTTGTCCAATAAAAACGATTTTGCTTACTTTGAAACAGGATTATTTAAGTGGCTTTATGAAAAATTCCGCTTTCCATTTGCTCCAATGTATGGAGGTTTTCCTGTAAAGTTGCGGACCTTCTTAGGTGATCCCATTCCATATGACCCAAAGATAACAGCCGAAGAATTAGCTGAAAAGGTAATTTGTGTGTTCTTTCTTAGTCTTAGGACAGATTTTGTTTTAATTATTTGAATGTCATTGTTTATGTATTTTATGCCAGAAGTTCTCAAACAGTGATTTTTGCCCCATTGGAGACATCTGGCAAGGCCCAGTGACATTTTACTGACATGAAAAAGTGGGGGTGGGGGCGACTATAGACATTTAGTGTTCAGAAGCCAGGGATATATTTATAGGCACCTGCAGGATGACATGTTTCTGTATCTCAATCTTTAATAGTAAGAATGAGAAAAGGCCAGAAGTGATGCTAAAGACGTAGAATTCTGTCAGGTGCTATGTGTGACTGGAAGCCTTGAGGAACAAGCAGAGAGGTAAGCAAACACGGTTTGAGTAGCGTAAGTTAGTGAGGATTCTTCAAATGTTGGAGTGATCAGTAGTCTAGCAAGCAGATGAAGCAAGAGTCATGAGGATGAGAAAAGACTACTCAGCTTGGAATTTAGCATTGAAAGAGTCTTAAAATTATGAAAAAGGAGCCATAAGCTGGCCTGGCTCCTGCTAGGCAAACGCTCTACCACTGGACTACATCCCTTGCTATGTGTGCGTTTTGATTATAAATTTTGTACCAACCAATATATACTATACTAGTGAGGTGAGGTTCATTTAAAGCATTTTGAACTATGATGGAAACTATATAGATTTGCCAGGTATGGTGCTGCACCATTAATATGATATTAACTACAGCTCTGGGGGGAAGGGGGAGAGGCTAGTGAAACTCTGTGAGTTTGTAACCAACCTGGTCAAAACAAGATGAAATTAAACAAAACTAAAATAGATATACTTATAATTTAGTTCTGTTCAGTACATCCATGTTGTTGAACAGAAGCGATCTTGAGGATTTTTACCATGAAAAGCTGGGTCTGTTCCCCCCTGAGCACCATCTTCCCATTTCTCCCTCAGCTAAGTCACTGACAAGGCCCCGAAACCTAAAACACTAAAATTGCTAGAAGAAAGCATAGGCAGGGGCCTGCAAGATACGTGTGGGAGAGAAGTTCCTTTGCAAGTAGTATGGCATGGAGATTCTACAGGATGATTGGTGTGTACTGAGGCTGTACCAACAGTGGCTTTTCTTTGTTTTTTTTTTTTTAACTAGACCAAGACCGCCCTTCAGGCTTTGATTGATAAGCACCAAAGGATACCGGGCAACATCAGGAGTGCTCTGCTGGACCGCTTTCATAGCGAGCGGAAGGCCGATTGAGAGTCTCTAGTGAGGAGCTCACAGCTGCAGTGCTGTCTTAAATTTTGTAGGTTGTATAATAGTGTTTTTAAAGCATCATGTTAATAAGTATTTTTCTTAGACCTTGTTTATTTAATTTATATTGTTAACCTTGTCCTTTCAATCAGTGGTGTCAAATTTATAAGTAACTCATTACTTGCCTGACTCAGAAAGTGATCATGTTGCATTTGCAATCGTTAGTAGTATAGGACAAGCATAGAGTCTTAGTGGTAAGTCTTTCTTGATATCAGCAGGTTAAGCAGACTTTTCTAAATTATGTCTGCCGTGCCGATCTGAACATTAGGGGTGCATGCATTAGGTGCAGCACTGAATTTAGGTGAGAGGTGCCTGTGTCTGTCTGTCTTCATTCCATTCACAGCTGCGGGTAAGTTGTGGAATGCTTTTGTACCTCAGCGATGTAAGCATGATAATATTGTGGTGATGAACATGACTTTGAGTTGCTTATGTCCACTGTGCTATCTGTAGTGTGAGAGATATAACTGAACTGATTCCTGAACCCTGAAGGAGTTAGGTACATTTGTTTTTGTCCATTGAGTGTAACAATTCCTTCAGGTGTGATGTCCAGTTGCCAAGCACATTGAAAGAGCTGTACTGTTTTATAAATCAAGACATTGTTATTTCTTTAGTATTTATTTTAAACAAGTATCTAAGTAAACATATAGACTAAGTTGTCAGCATGGTGTTTTATGGGGTAAGGATAGAATCACGGTCACATTCCGCAGTTCACGTTAGAAGCTGATTCTAGGCTGAGGAATAAGGAACAAGAAAGCACTGATTTTGCTTAATATCCTGGTTTGTTTTGCTGTGCTCTGCAACCAGTCATGTGGCTTACTATTTCAGTAAAATGTACTTGAATGATGAATTTCTGTAAACACGGAGCTCTCTGAAAATGTAATGGCATTTGATTTGTTGTCTCCCTAAAAACTGATTTTAAAAGTATTTAAACAGCAAAGTATCATAAATCCTCTGCAGTATGTCTCTTTCCATCTTTGTAGTACTTGGGTTTTATATGAACTTTTTAATCACAAGTGTATATTTATGATATATATATATAAATATATAAAATGTATATAGAAATGATGTAAAAAATAAAGGTGAATTGTAAATCATTCTCTTGTGAAATTGTCTGTGAGACATCATTTAAAATAATGCTTGTTTTACTCTCCTTTTTTCTTATGAATCATATCTTATTTTAGCCACGATAAATGTGTAATATACTTCCTGTGTGGTCAGTATGTTTCAGAGGCAATTTCAGTGAAAGGAGTCAGTTTGCTGTTTTTTCCTCCTTCTGTTAGTGAACCTTACTTAGTTCAAATAGTTCAAAGCTGTTAAGTAGTTCCAGAATCAATGAGTAAAAGACAATAAAGTGAACAGGGGAACTGTTTTGGAAGATCAGTTGGCTTTAAAGATTGGAGAAAGAGTCCCATTTGTCAGTAATGTTGCAAAAGTGGTCATTTCCCCAGTATTTACATATTATCTTCTTTTAAAATAATCTTAGGTTCCTGGTACTCACAATGTCAGGGTCCCATCCTGACTGATACATTTTTATCTGTGCCGCTTGAACTTAAATCACCTTTGTAAGATCCAGGGACTGTGATTTGATACAGTTGGAGATGATGATGAAGAGGGTGCGTTAGTGCCTGACTTAGTTTTGGGCCGGTGTTCACAGTTAGCTCTGTGCCAGCATGAAGGGACTTGGGAAGCTTGACTCTCATCTGCTTTGCTGGGAGAAGTTTCAGACCCCCTTTTAAAAACTTGTATTTAGAAAAATACAATAGAATCTCAATATTGCAGTCATGGCCGAAACACCCCTTGTACTCTACTGATGTGGGAGTGTCATATATCAATCTGTTGATTTCATTGGTTAAGTAATAAACACACTGCTTGGCCTCATAGCTTAGAACTAGGTGGGTGGAATAAACAGAATAGAATTCTGGGCGGAAGAGGAAGTGAGGTCAGACTCTGCTCTGCTCCCGGAGAGACCCAACAGCTCTGCTCTCTGGAGCAGAGACACCAGGATGGACGGAGGCTAGACTCTTCCAGGTAAGCACACCTTGGGGTGCTTACACACATTACTAGAAATGGGCTAGTCCAGGTGCGAGAGTTAGCCTAGAAGAGGCTAGATAGAAATGGGTCAAGCAGTTAAATGAATACAGTTTGTGTGTTGTTATTTCGGGCATGAGCTAGCAGGCGGCTGGGGTGCTGGGGACGCAGCCCCGCCGCTCTTATTTCAACACTCTACCATGTCGGCCATTGGTTCTGTGTGTTTCCCATGCTTTCCTTTTGTCCATAGGTATAACCAGCTCTTTTTTGCTCCTTAACAATCAATAAACTAGGAAATTTGTTTTCTGTGCAGACCATGCATTCACTTTTATGAGCTGTCAAGATGGCTTAACAGGTCAAGGCACTTGCCACCAAGTTTACATTCCATCCTGGGGACCCACATGGTAGAAGGAAAAATCCAAAACCTGCACGTTGTTCTCTGACCACCATTCATGTTTCCTGTCATTTGTGTTTGCCCACACATATACACAGTAAATCAATTAATTTTAAAAATTCAAGTTTTGCTGGGTGGTGGTGGTGGCACACACCTTTAATCCCAGCACTCGGGAGGCAGAGGCAGGCGGATCTCTGTGAGTTCAAGGCCAGCCTGGTCTACAAGAGCTAGTTCCAGGACAGGCCCCAAAGCTACAGAGAAACCCTGTCTCGAAAAACCGAAACAAAACAAAACCAAACCCAAAACTCAAGTTTCATTAGTTCCTCACAGTAATGGTTATACCAGATTCTCTTTGTGCTCCATCCTCCACAGGAGACTCACACTGTGTTTAGTTTCCCTGCCTCTTTAGTCTGTTTGTAATCTGGAGTGATTTCTCAGCCCTAGTTTGTCTTTAATAATACTGAGAATTTGTAATGGAAAGAATAACTTTCCTAGGTAAGCCTTTATTTTATTTTTCTGATTCTTTATCATGATTTGATTTAGGGTGTGTGAGCCAGACCTGTGACGTCAATGATGTGGGTTTCATGTACACATCACAAGGAGGTGCATGTTGATTTGTGTCATTTGTAATGGTCAATTAAGACAGTGTGCACCATTCTCTCCTGAAAGTCATTGTCCTTTTAATTAGTAAGTATATGGACACTCTGAAAATATCCGTATCTCTGATCTACCGTGTTGTTCTGGAGATTAAACTCCAGTCAGTCAGCCTTGGCAGCAAGTGTCTTTACCTGCCAAACCACTCACGGATCCCACAATGATTATTGCTCAAAAATACGTTTTGTTTTCTTTTTGTAAAATATACATAGCTTCAAGTTTTATTGTTTGGCCTTTTCAAATATTACTGGCGTGATGTGGGATTTCCTTTTGTATGCTATGAATGTGTTTTGTTACCATTGGTTAATGAATAAAGCTGTTTTGGCCTATGACAGGGAAGAATAGAGCAAGGTGGGAATTCCACCAGAGATAGAAGAGAAAGTAGGTGGAGTCAAGGAGAAGCCATGTAGCTGCCGAAGGAGACAGATGCCCTGGAACCTTACTGGTTGGTCATAGCCACATGGCAATACACAGATGAATAGAATTGGGTTAATTTAAGACGTAAATGTGAGTTAATAAGAAACCCGAGCTAACAGGCCAAGCAGTGTTTTAATTAATAATAGTTTCTGTGTGATTATTTTGGATCTGGGCGACCAGAAAACGAAAAAGCAGTCTCCACCTACACTGGTGTGCATTCACCCAACTGTGGGACCGCTGCTTCTAATAATGTTCCAGAACTCTCGTCAGCTCAGAGATCCTGCAACAACTGAAAATCAGCTCTATCCAGCCCCTGAACACATGCTCAATCCCAAGCACTTTTTCCACTTTTTGTTTGAATATATTTGTCCACTCTGCTTAGCTCAAATACATGGAATCAACCTGTTGTCGTGTCTTATTTTACTTTGCATTGGTACTTGGTGTTCTCCCCCCCCCCCATACTGTCATGTCTAGTTTTTATGTGCATTTGACATGGGCTGGAGACATTGGGGAAGAAGTGCCTCAGCTGAGAAAATGCCCCCAGCAAATTGGCCTATGGAAAAGCCTGTGTGTTATTTTCATAGTGATTGCTGTGGGTGGCCCATCCCACAGGAAGTGGTGCCCCCTCTGGGTGGGTGGTTCCTAATGGTGTCAGAGAGCAGTAGCAAGCCAGTAAGCAGGCTTCTGCTTCAGTTCCTGACTCCAGGTTCCTAGCCAGCTTGAGTACCTGCCCTGATTTCTCTCAGTGAGAGAACACAAGGTATAAGATGAAGTAAACACTTTCTTGCCCACACTGCTTTTGGTCATGGTGTTTTATAGCAATAAAAACCCTAATATACCTTAAAAACAGCTTGCTGGTCTACAAATTTAATTGACACCAACATCAAGATGTGAATACAGATCTCACCATATGATGGCTCCTTCCCATTATACTACCCCTACTTCAGATGCCAGACACAATTGTGGTCCCCCATGTACCCTTTTGTCTGTGCAATAACTCACTTAAAGGTTTTCACAACTTTCCTAGAGCAGCTCACAGAACTCAGGAAGTGGCTATACTGATTTCATTATAAAGGAAGCCATGCTGGAAATCATCAAGATGGAAGAGTACACTGAGAATTGGGTTGCAGAGCCTACAAGTCCTCTCGGTGTTCTAGCTGTCCAGTACACCCCTGTCCACACCAGTCTGGATCCCCTAGACTTCATGATGGGAGTTACTGAGCTACAGGCTATACATGATTGAAATCTCCTTACAACCCTGTCCATCTGCTGAGGTCGGGATGGATGAAAAGTACTTACGCTCATGATTGTCCTTTTCATAACCAGCTGTCTTCCTGGAGCTCGGTATGGATCCTCTGCTATGAGTTGGCTCATTACAGGCAAGAGGTATTTCTGTTTAGGAAATTCTTAGTGCTTTGAAAGTTCTGAGTTAGGTGTGGGGGTGCATACCTGTAATCCCAGGACCTAAGAGGTTGAGGCAAGATGGAAAAGAAATGAGGCCAGCCTAGTTTACATTAGGCTCTGTCCCCCAAATTGAAAATACACACACATATCAAACTAACAAAGATTATATACATATGTTTATATATTTATATGTGTGTATGTGCAAATATATAGATATGGAAGTGTATTTCCTGTAACATCAAAATGTTTTCATGTCGCATCCATGTTATGGCATGTTAAATTTTTTCCTGTCTTATGGCTTAAATATCTATTGTCTGTGTATCCTATGTTTTATTCATCTGTTGGTGTACATTTGGACTGTTTTAGCCTTTCAGTGACTGAATACTATGTGTGAACGTTGCTATGCAGGCTTGATTCTCTACCTTTAATTCATTTAGGCTAGTACTGTTGTTCCTAGAACAGTAGTGACATGATGTCATGGGAATGAAAGTCCTTAGCAGCGAATGGAGGATATGACTCAGTGGCAGATGACTTGTCTCGCATGTACAAGGCACAGTCTACAGTAGTGGGAGGGTGCTGCTCTAGCTTGAATGAGAGAGGCTCCTGTAGCTTCACATATTCGAACGCTTGGTTCCCATTTGGTGGAAGTGTTTGGTTAAGGATTGGAAGGTGTGTAAACTTGGTGGAGGAGGTATGTTACGGGGGGGGGGGGGACTCTGAGGTTTCACAAGCCCACACCAGTCCCAGTTAACTCTCTCTACCTCGTGCTCGTAGGTGGAGATGTGAACTCGCCACTCCTTCTCTGTTGGTATGTCATACCCGCCTACCGCCATGCTCCCCAAACATGACTGTCGTGCGCACATCACTGTGCCTAACTTTCATCGTTGGCTCTTAGGAATCACATTCTGGTCCTTGTGCCTTTGTGACAAGCAGTTTATCAACTGATCTGTCTCCTTGCCTCAGTTTTCTTTTTTTCCCCCTTTTCCACCGTTTTAATGAAACACCATGACAAAGGCACAGCGCTTAAATTGGGGATCACGGTTCCCCCAAAGAAGATGGATGCGCAAAGAAGAACCTCCACCTGGAACTTGCTTTGAATGTGGCAGCGCCAGCCACTGAGCAAAAACTGACTTTAACTGCTGCAGAGACCCCCTTTAGCCTGTGGACACCAGAATGCTGAGGAACGGACTGCTTGGAGTTGCCTAGACAAAGGTAGGCTGGTCTCCCACACGCTCCCAGTCCGCAAGAAGTCTGTTGAGCCTTCTGGGCCCCGGTAGGTGGAGACCTTTCAGCTGAAGATTGATGTGGCCCCAAGACCTCTGTCCTCAAAGACTATGGAGAACCCTAGGGTAGCTGTCTAGGTAGCCAGCAAGTAATTCTCTGTCATTTTAATGGCTAACTCAGGTGAAATTTATCTTAGAACTCTGAAGCTGTTTGAGGACTAGGCTAGAGGTAGCTTTGTCAGTTTCGCAGCAGCAAGCAAGGCTTTAGCTTCCTTCTCAGTTCTCTGTAAGATTCAGGTCACAGGCCTCACTCTCCTAGCGCTAATACTAAGTTGAAACACAGTTTACTTCATTACCAGACTCAGAAAAGAGATTAAACTCACACAACAAATTTCAGTGCAACTTCTTACCAATCCCTTGCTTTGCAGTGAATGCTCTCAGTGGTCAGCCTCCTGTATCTCCTGGTGAAATTAGAAGGCACTTTAAGGTGGTTTGTGTGAAGATAGGAAAACTTACTTGGTGATAAGGAGAAAGTGATTTGAGATGTATATAAAAGAATGAAACATATTTCAGATTCCTCTTTCTCGCTGTCTATAACTTAGACACTGACAGATAGAATTCTGCTAGGCTGTTAATTTAGTTCTGAGAGTACTACCCGATATACCATACCACTGTATTATCACAGCCACAAGCTCAGGATCTCAAATCCCCTTTGGTTGCTTTTTAATGTGTCTAAAACTTATCTCTTTTTGTAAACCTTTTTACAAAATTACAAGAATTTTTGTAAAAATTCTTGAAGGTCCAGGGAATCAACTTGGGTCCACCCTAACAAGTCAGATTCCCTGGTCTTGGGACTCCCTTCCCTCAATTACCAGGACCTAAAAATTTTCCCCCTAAACTTAACTTTATCCTCTGCTCTGCCAGCTTCTTGCCAGGCCCAAGAGGCATTGGACTGTTTAACAGAGGCCGGACAGCAGTGCAGCAACAAGCTACCCCAGGAAGTGTCCAGCATTTCAGTTTTCTCAGGTCCCACAGGCGAGCAGGAAGCAGTTTCAAGGGCTCAGTGCTCTCATTCCGCCTCACCTGCTACCCCAAACTCATCACCTTTTTATAATAAACAAAAGGAGAACTGTCAGTATTCAGGCATTATGCTGGCCGGCCCTTGGTGGCCTAGCAGAAACCACTCCCTACACTCATATAGTTGCTAGCATTTCAGGCATCACGCTAGCCTGCCTCAGGGTCCTCAGCTGTAGCCACTAACAGCATCCCCTGCGTGCAGGTGCCGTCAGCATTCAGGCAGATACCTGACCAGCGCAGGGTCCTAGTGGCGACTACATCACTACATAGTCTGTGCGCATGCACTAAGCCCCCTTTAAAAAGCGAGCTCTCCCCGTTTCCCCCTCATCGCTCCTCTGAAGAGGCAGGAAGGCCTTCGTGCCTCTCTCCCCTCTTCCCATTCCCTTCCTCAAATAAACCCTCCATGTGAGAGCCTGTCGCCTGCTGGCATCTCTTTCTCCTGCTGTTTTTTTTTTTTTTTAAATTATAACAAACACTTTACTCACTGAGCAATCTCAGTAGCCCAGAATTCTTTATCTATTTTGAAAATTAATCTCTTATTGGACATGATTTGTAAATGTCCTCCCCGCCTTCTGGGCCTTCTTTTACCTGCTTGGTAGTTTGCTTTGAAGCTTAAAAGGTTTCCTTAATTCAATCAAATCCAATTTAATATTTCTTTCTAGTTTGTTTCGTGCTTTTGTTGTCACAGCCAAATCATTATTGTAAAATTTAGTGTCATGAAAAATTTCATTTTTTTCCGCTTATCTTGAATGACTATTGTAAAAGCACATATTATTGATTTTATTTAATTTTTAATTTTCAGAAATGATGCCAGCCAGCAGCAGTAGATTTGAAAAAAGTGTAAAAGTCAAAATTTAAAAAGTGATTTATGCTAACCCTAACATAAAATTAAATCACCAGAAATTTAAGGTTAAACTAGTCTACATAATGATTTGATTTTCATGTCAGACAGGGATAAATAGCATAACGCCCTTCCCCCATAAATTAATAAAAGAAGAAAGTTAAAAAGGAAGGTTCTTATGCATAATTAACTGATAGTTTATTGTGAAATATTACATTAGCTAGGCGAAGACGTGTTATGCTTGTTTGTGCTGCATTTGTTTATTGGTGTCGCTTTCCCTTCCTAAGGCACGTGATTGGTCTAATCAAAAGCTGCATGGCCAACAGCTAGGCAGTAAAGGAATAGGCAGGGCTGGTAGGCAGAGAGATTAAGTAGGAGGAGGAGGAGAGGAGAAACAAGGGAGAAAGAGAGGGAGATGCTTAGGGCCAGCCAGCCAGGCAGGCAGCTGCCAGCTAGCCAGACATGGAGTAGGACATACAGAAAGAAGTAAAGATAAAAAAAAAAACCCAAGGCAAAACATAGACAAAGAGAAACAGGTTAAATTAAGTTATAAGAGCTAGCAAGAAACAAGCCTGAGCTAAGGCCGAGCATGTGTAACTAATGATAAGTCTGTGTATGATTTGATAACTGGTTGGTGGCCCAAAAGAAGTCTGCTACAGTAGCTGCTATCACAAAGGACTCTACCAGAACTACAGTCTTTCATAAAAACCACTGCAACTATACACACACACACACACACACAGACACACACCCCACGCCTAGAAACTATCATTCAACTTTAGACTGATTCTACTCTTATTACTAATTCTTGCAGCCAAGGATTATTATTTAAAAATATCACGTGCAGCTCTTCTCATTTTTGCCTTTAAAGTTTTTCTTTTGCCTCAACTTCCTCGAATATAAATAGACTCTGTTGTATGTGTTCGTATTGCAAGTCTAGTCAATTCTCAAACCAATATCGTGCTTCTGGGAATCTCTCTGATTATTATTTAGAACGACAGAATAGATATGAACTCTTATATCTTCCATATTGCACAAATTGACGGCTTCCAGGTATCATGCTGCCTTGTGGTGCTGGGGCTATTTTGACATTCCGGGTGGTTTTATGGTTTTATTTTAGATGCAAGTTCAGTATCTGTGATGCATTTCTTCAGCATTTGCATCCCGTTTAGATGCTAGTTCAGTATCTGTGTTGCAATTTTTTTTCAGCGTTTGCATCCCGTTTAGATGCTGGTTCAGTTTCTGTGTTGCAATTTTTTTTTTTTTTTCAGCGTTTGCATCCCGTTTAGATGCTAGTTCAGTGTTGGGAGCAGTGAGACCCCAGATCCTGAATTTCTTGTAAGCAACTTGTTTTCCCCTGATCTGAGTGCCTACAGCTGCTCTGAGCACGAGACCTTCAGGAGTTCCTGATGGCAGGAGAGTGGTTTCTGGTGGGTTGGCTGGGGCGTGGCTATCTCTATATAAGCTGCCCCTGGACACAATAAAGGGGGCATTCTTGGGAATTCAAGGATGACTCGTGTCTCTGTCCTCTCTCTCTTTCTCTGTGTCGGTCCGTCTCTGCGTCTGTATTCTCAACCTCCAGTCCCTTGCCCAAAGCTCGCGAACTGGGGTCTAGCGCACCGAACGCAGACACGAGAGCGCTGTGAGCGGCAATTAGAGGTCCACACCGAGATATCAGCAACTGGAGGTCCCAGCCGAGATATCGGGAACTAGGGAACGCTGAGAGGTCACTCTCAGAAGGTGAGGGTGGACTGGGGTATCAACAAATCCTGACGTCCTTCGCTCGGTTTGGCAGCAAGTGGAAGTCAACCGAGAAAGAGGGGTAAACGAACAGGGTTGACCTATGTATTGGGAAAAGATTGAATGTATATAGCTTAAAAAGATGAATGTGTACAGATGTATGTTGATTGTGTTGTCTTTTGTGCTCTGGAGAAAGACATTTGATTCTAGGAACTGCTAAGAAAGGTATCTTGACTTTAAAATATGGGCTTAAGAATTTGTTTTTGAAAGGAGGTTCTGTTTCTGTCTCCACAGACGATGAGAGCCTAAGGATTTAGTCGATATTCCTGTTGCAGTGGAGTGTGAGCGGCTCCAAGGCCGAGCGGCTCCAGGCGGCAGGCACTGAGGGGCTGCGAGGTGTGCAAACCCTGGGACCTGCCTCGAGTACCTACGAGGCAAGAACGCTAGGCCCGCTTCCAGCGCGGGCCTCAGGGCGCAGAAGCAGAAGCGCAGCAACAATGCCTGTTGGCCTCAAGGTCCGTTGGCCTGGACCTCTGTCCCAGCCGGGGGCGTCCGGCCGGGACGGGATCCGCCCCACCCAGAAGGGGTCGGGCCCGCCGCTCCACCCTGCGGCACCTCCACCTTCCAGCTGCCTCTCCCCCTTCGCGTCTGAGTGGAACGTCTGAGTAAATTGCAGTAAATACCCCCAAGAATGCAGCGTCCCCGCTCAGCAGGAAGTAGCCAGATTGACAACGCCCAAATTCCCTAAAAGATTAAGTAGGGCCCCTTTAGTGGTTCCAGAGCAGCAAGCCTGCTTTCCTGAGTTCCGCTCCACTCAGGCACCAGTTTGGACCCAGAACGAATGCAGCTGGGGCTAGAAGGCAGCTGGAGCAGAGCTTTGCTAGGTGGCTGTGGTGGAAGGCACATTGCCTCAGCCCAGTCAGTGCCTAGCCTGGTGGATGCCACAGCGGTGCCAGGAGTATCAGCAAACGCAACAACACGAGCTGGAGCTGAGACAAGCTGGAGCACAGACTCCACTGGGCTGCCCGAGAACGCAGCAGAGGGGCAAGGAGAAGGTAGTGGCAGTTCCAGGCTCTGCATGCCAAAGAGTCCGTGGCAGAGCGTGGATTTATGGATTATTCCATTTATATGACATCTGTTAATATTGCTAATGCCTCTCACGTGGTGAAACAACTCAATGGTTACTTGAATAGCCCTTGGAATGTTACAATTAGCACTCCAGATTATAACTGTTTAGCCAAAGGGGATGGTTGAATACCGTAGCTCAAATGGGAGGCTGGGTCCAGTGGTGATTGGAGACCCTACTGCTGGCGATCTTAACGCCTGTTGCCATGGGCATTCATATACTGCACAAACTATGAAGACTCCTCTGCAGACAGGCACTTCTACAGAAGAGGGCCTCCCAAAGACGGGTAAGGGTTTACTCTTCTGAGATGACCTAAGACAGGAGGGTCTTCTGTTTTATAAAAAAAATTAGGGGGTATGGCAGCTGGGGTATGTTATTTAGGGGACTGCTGAAGGAGCAGTGGTTCCTGACCGCTCCTGGGGTCATGGCAAAGCCACTCCTAAAAGTCCCGAGTCTGAAATGGTCACACACCTCTGTTCACTTGAGGGGAAGAGGGTGTGTGGGAAATAGTATGAGGAACCAACAGTCTCTGGGATACTTGGATCTACCTGTCTTACAGGCTTGAGTTGCTCTCTTGTGTTCCCTAAAAGGCAGTATTCTCCTGAGGAGATGCTGTCACTCTCTCCTGAGTACAGGTTCAATATAGAGTGCTGGCCAAAGTGAATCTAGGTGCAGTAGAGACCAAAAGGCTGTGTGGTCAAGGAGGGTCTTCTGCTTTATAAAACTTTAGGGGGGGGTATGTTGGGAGCAGTGAGACCCCAGATCCTGAATTTCTTGTAAACAACTTGTTTTCCCTTGATCTGAGTGCCTACAGCTGCTCTGAGCAGGAGACCCTCAGGAGTTCCTGATGGCAGGAGAGTGGTTTCTGGTGGGTTTGGCTGGGGCGTGGCTATCTCTATATAAGCTGCCCCTGGACGCAATAAAGGGGGCATTCTTGGGGCTTTTGTATCAGTGTTAAAAAGGTCTGTGTGTGTCGGTCTGTCTCTGTGTCTGTATTCTCAACCTCCAGCCCCTCGCCCGAAGCTTGCGAACTGGGGTCTAGCGCACCGAACGCGGACACGGGGGGGGGGGGGGGGGGGG
>NW_026067897.1:10409111-10413991 GCF_014885135.2 Alexandromys fortis
GGGGGAGGGGCGGTGCGTGGCAATTGGAGGTCCACACCGAGATATCGGAAGTTCAGTATCTGTGTTGCATTTTTTCAGCGTTTGCATCCTGTTTAGTTCTCGGGCGGGGCTTTGTGAGTGACATCACCCGCTTCCTCAGTGTGTTTTAATGAGCCACAGGCTGGGGTCATCCTGGCTGCGCGGCAACTGCTGTCAGATGAGCGGGCCCCACTGAGGCAGAAGCTGCTGGCTGACCTCCTGCATCATGTCAACCAGAAAATCACTGCTGAGACCCAGGAGCAGGACCCATCCTGGTTTGAAAGTTTGGAGTCTCGATTCAGGAATAAGTCTGGCTACCTGAGATATAGCTGTGAGAGCAGGATCCAGGGCTACCTGAGAGAGGAGTGCTCACACCTCTGCGGTGGATGCAGTGGCCCGAGAAGAACTCGAGTGGGTCCTCAGCTCCACGTGCCAGAAGCTCAAATCCCAGAAGTACAAATGGCAGCTACTTTGACCGAGGTGCAGAGGCCAGCGACCGGCTCTGTACTCCGGAAGGCTGGTTCCTCCTGCCAGAATAGAGAAGGGCACCGTGGTGCCCACACTGGTGGAAGCAGTCCAGGATGGGAGGGAGGTGAACTGGGAGTACTTCTACAGCCTGCTCTTCACGGCCGAGAACCCGAAACTGGTGCACATCGCCTGCCACAAGAAGACCATGCACAAGCTTCAGTGTGACCGTAGTAAGATCTACCGGCCCCAGGCAGGATCCAAGAAGTGGCCTGCTTGCAAGCGCCAGTGACACATGCCAGGCCCTCTGAGGTGATACAGTGGTGATGGGGCTATTACCCTTACATTTTGTCACTCTAGAAGGTTCTGGAAAGTCCTTGGGAAGATACTCAGATCAGGTCTGTCGGAAAGACTCTGAAAGCCCCATCACCACTGTATCACCTCAGTGGGGCCCGCTCATCTGACAGCAGTTGCCGCGCAGCCAGGATGACCCCAGCCTGTGGCTCATTAAAACACACGGAGGAAGCGGGTGATGTCACTCACAAAGCCCTGCCAGGTCTGGCCAGCAGTGAGCAGCAGGAGTTCGGCGTCGTTGGGGAGCCCCGGGAAATAGTCATCAGTCACCTCCGTGCCATCTTCGTCCAAGCACAGCCGGGAGCCGGACACCCGGAGCTGGAGAAGAGGAAGAGTAGCTCGTCCTGCCCACAGGCAGTCCTCTCAGGGTGCCACCTGTCTGCAGGAGCCCAGCGCCCTTCCAAGTCCCTAATATTAAAGTGTAGAGCATAGTCGAATGTGATGGTCACATGTGTTCATCTGGCTTAAATTTTCTTAGCTTGCTTTTATCAGATTTTAATCACTGTTATTTTAGCTTCATAGAACTGATAAGTGAGCCTTTACTTTGGAGGGATTTTTATATTATTGGTATTTCTCCCTTAAACAAGTAGGAGAAATCACTAGTTGGGGCGTCTGCTCTAGGAGTTCTTTGTGGATTTTATTTTTTTCTGGAATAGGTGCAATTGTTTGTCTTGGTAAGATTCTGAATTTTATTGATAAGTTTTGATTACATATATATCAAGAAATTTGTTTTTCTAAAATTTAAAGTTTATTGCCATGAAAATGGTTCTGTTCTGTAGACTTTGTAGTGAAACACCCCCTCTCGTAGCTGGGATTGATAAGTCTATGTATTTCCACTGTACCTTTCAGTGTCTGCCTGCCTGTCCCTTTTTTTTTTCTCTGCTTCTGTTTTGATACAGATACAGAGAACAGGGTTCTCTATCTTTAAAATCAATGTATTCCTTCATAGTATCAAATTGTAGATCTTGTAGGCTGCAAACCACTCCTAACAGATATAGCGACTTTCAAATTCTATAGACTTTTGGGTCATGCATTTTTCATTCTTCAAGTTTTTAATCACTTGGTAGTTTTAAAATGTGTATTATGGCCAGGTGGTGGTGACATGGGCCATGGACGTCAACACAAACCCCAGCTGCACAAGTACCATGGACCCAGGTGTAGCCTTCAGCAGCAGCTTGACCTGGACAGCACCATGACTGGTGTAGCATAGGCCACCCAGATCAGTATGGCCCTGATGGCAACGTGGCTCTCAGATACCAACATGGTCTTGAGTAGCTGACCAGATCTCAGGCATCCCCACGGCCTTTGGTGGTAGCAGGAGGCACTGACATCAACTCAGACCCTAGTTGCTGTACGCCCATGGGCCCAGACACGGCCCTTGGCAGCAGGCCAGGCCTGGATGACACCCTGGCCCCTGGTGGCAGCACAGGCCACTCAGATCATCATGCCCCCCCGTGGTGGCACGGCCCCTGGACACCAGCATGGCCACAGGTTTCAGCCTAGACCTCGGGCATCCGTGTGGCCTTCGGTGACAACATGGGCCACAGATATGAACTTCTCTATTCTTATATACACATTTAAAATCATTGTTCCCGAGAACCTCTTGAGACCTAGGCATGAGTTCTACCGGGGAGCTCCCCAGCCCCCAAGTCATCCTTTAAAGCATTCAACTGAAAATCGTATTTTTATTTATTTCCTTTAGTGCTGCCAAGGTAACAGAAGTGCATTGCTTAGTTTCCAAGCATTTAAATTAATTTGATTATTTTGTTTGCAGTTGGTTTCTAGCCCAATTACTCTGTGATCAGTGAATGTAATTGAATGACTTAAATCATATTAAATTTGCATAGTAATCTGGCACAAGTTCCATGAGCACTTCCGAAGAAAGTGTTTGATATATGTACTATTTAGCTCAACTTTGGTATTTGGTAGTTGCTGTTCATGTCTCTTGTATGTTAGTGGACTTTTTGCTTCTCATTTTCCTCTTTTTTGCCTAACATTTGGGAGTTTTATATTTATTCATTTATTAATCTTATATACTTGTTTGCCTGTGTAAGTTTATATGCACACCATGCATACAGGAGTTCACAATGGCCAGAAGAGGGCATCTGATCTTAGAAGGAGAGTTACAGATGGTTGGAAGCCACTATGTTGGGGCTAGGAACCGAGTCTCTGCAAGAGGCCCTCCACTAGGGGGCAGTACACATGCTTAACCAGAGTCATCTCTCAAGTCCCAGAAATTGTACTGGAAATCCATATGCACTGAGGATTTCATACCTTCCTGATAAATTGATGATTTTTATCCTTATAGAATATCTATCACTATCTCAAGTGACATTTCTTCCCTTAAAATGGAGTTTGTTTCTAGTATACCTAATTTCTTTTGGCTAATGTTTACTTCTTTTCATACTTTTGACATTTAATTATTCTATATCTTTGCTCTTTATATGTGTTATAAGCAACTTTATAAAATAAAAATTAGAAAATAAACAATTGTCTGACAATCTTATTTAGAAAACTGGTATTTCAATTTAATTTATTTTTGTATATATGTGTGCATGCACATGTATGTAACGTGTGGAGGTCAGAGGACAATTTACAGGACTTGGTTTTCCTCCCACCATTTGGGTCTAGGGATTGAGCTCAGATTGTCAGACTTGGTGTTGTCTTTGCATCTCTCCAGCTTTTATTTCATTCTTCTAATGAAACAAATTACTGATATACTTACTGGGCCTTATACCCATGAATCAATTTGATTAAAAAGTTTCTACCCTGTTTCATAGTCTTTAATCTCCTTTCTCTAGTCATTTCTTAGATTAACAAACCTTTTTCATTAGTCTGATTCCCCATCCCTTTCTCTCTTGTCATTGACTTTCATCTCCAAACGACCAGATCTAAGTTGGCGACCTTGTGACTCAGCTCTCTAGTTGGCTTATTTCCCTTTGATATTTTCTGCCTTTATTTCTCTCACTTTTGAATAGGTCTTAGATATGTGATATAGTTTTATTGATTACTGTTTCAGTTTATTCTGCTGTTTGATATAGTAGCTGAGTTTACAGATTCCACATCAGTGTTGGTTTATTGGAGTCATCGTGGGAACCCCCTCACCTGAAAAACAGCTACCCTCAGTTCCTCCATCTTCCTTTTCCTTCCTCCTCAGCCCTACATCGTCCTTCCTCACTCTTCTCTTCCTCCTTTCTCTCCTCCTCTTCTCTCTCTTCCTTATCGGCCTCTCCCAAGTGCTATCACACTGAACTCTGAAGTTTTTCTAAGAGTGGTCCTGCTGTGCACTTACTGCTCCACCCCAGCAGTTATGAATTGGTCCAATTTTACCCTTGAGAGGACGTTTAACTCAGCCTGGAAATATTTTGGCCTGCCATGCTGGGGAAGGGAAGGAAGAAGTTTATCTTCTTGTACAGGCCAAGGATGCTTACACAGATCTTGTGGTGCGTAGAATGTCACAGAATGAATTGCCTGGCCCAGTTCTGCCAAGCTCAGACTCATACATCAGTTTTTTGGAGATCTATGCTTTTTAGTTTGAGCTTATACATTTTGGAACTTTGTATATGAGGCATTCTGAGAGGTCTGGTTTTAAGTTTGTTTTCTAATGGATTTTTAATATCTGCCAGTTGCCTAGGGATTCTTTTTTATTTTTTATTGAAAAAAAATTTCTGCCTCCTCCCAGCCTCCCATTTCCCTCCCCCTCCTCCCACTCCTCCCCCCCTTCCCCATCCCTTTCCCCCTCCCCCTCCAGTCTGAAGAGCAGTCAGGGTTCCCTGCCCTGTGGAAAGTCCAAGGTCCTCCCCCCTCCATCCAGGTCTAGGAAGGTGAGCATCCAAACTGGCTAGGCTCCCACAAAGCCAGAACATGAAGTAGGATCAAAACCCTGTGCCATTGTCCTTGGCTTCTCATCAGCCCTCATTGTCCGCCATGTTCAGAGAGTCCGGTTTGATCCCATGCTTTTTCAGTCACAGTCCAGCTGGCCTTGGTGAGCTCCCAATAGATCAGCCCCACTGTCTCAGTGGGTGGGTGCACCCCTCGTGGTC